>NC_088785.1:3013194-3323694 GCF_958450345.1 Calliphora vicina | reverse complement strand
AAACTTTTGATTCAGGCGTTTGCATTTCAGGGATTATTTCTTTTTTTTTTTCTCTAAAAATTTTTTCCACTTTAATTTCCATTTAGAGTTTCTTGTAGTATATGATATGATATTGTATGGTTAGGTTGGTTTTCGCGGTTGTATGGCTGTGGTTGTTTTTATTTTATTTATTTTTTTTTAATTCGATGCAATCAAGCGGTATGGAAATTGCTTTATACATATTATCTTTTTTTATATTTCGATGTAATATACAAATACATACATACATACATACACACATATAGGCGATTACATTAATAAATACATGCTATACTGCTAGCAGGATTCTTAAAATTGATCAAGATGAAAGAGGGAACCAAATCCTGGTACATGTTTCAAACATATCACATGGTGTCCCTGGCAATTGTTGCTCAGAATTTGTGAAAATAAGTACATAAAAGTGTTCTCTATGTGCGTTAACGATTTTAAAACATTCTTTACATTTGGTTCCATTGGGTCAATATCAATATGTTACAATGTTAAAAGCTTTTACAATATGAACTTCTAGTAGATGATGTAGATGGATTTGGCTCCAAAGAAATATTGAAATCTTAATTTTCGTTGACGTTACATTTCTAACTGTCTTTTAGCATCCAAAATATAACACAGTTTTAACTGCATTATCGAAATGGTCGTTCGTGACCACATTTCTTTTTATATCGACTTTTTCATTTTTTCACTATTTCATGTTATTTGTTATTTGGGTGTATTTTGTACTTAAATATCTCTAATTGTACTTTCAGATGATATTCACGTCATATACAATTGTATGTACTATATATTACATACATACATTACAGTTGTTAAAGTTTTCGTAACATTACAACGCTCTACGTAACATGTATACTTTTCTTGTTTTCGACCTTATTTTCGTAACTTTTCAGACCAGTAGCTAAATAAAGTACTATGTGAAAGAGTAGTACCAACTTATGGTACTTTAAATTAGAGTTTCGTATTCGGTTTTAATCGAAAACCGTCGAAACCGACAATTATTATTCGGTTTTTACTTTTAATGTATTTTCAGTAGAAAAATTAAAAATTTAGAAATGAAAACAAACTTTTTCATCCAAAGATTCATCCAAGTATTTTCTGACAATTAAAATTCAAACGAATGTTTATTTAATTTAAAAAAAGAATGCAAAGTGTTTTTAACAAAGACTTAGTTATTTTCAGATATCCAATAATAGTATGGTGACCCGGTGCGCTTCGCCACCCCAATTTGAAGAAAGAAATAGTGCTATTAAGTATCCCTTTGAGAATTAATAATAATTCAGGATACATGTCTCTAGTTTCAAGTTTATTGGTTCATTGTAATGTGGATTCTAGCTCATTCGAAACGTATTATTAGAATTAAAAAAGTACCATAATGTCCACATTTTGTATTCCCACTCTGCATCATGAATGCCCAATTTCATATTTCTTTGCCCATTATTATTGAAAATGCAAAAGAAATGTACCACTAAAGTCAGAATCATATAGGTTCAATATTTTAGAAAATTCAAAAAGTACCCCTTAGTTTGGTTTAGTTCTCCTTTTGGAATCGTAATACTATTGAGCCCCCTATTCTTGATTATTTCTTTACTGAGTAGCATATTAGCCAACTTTAATGTATATAAGCTAACTAATTTAATATAATAAAGAAGTACCATTAAAAGAAAATGTACCAATTTTCCTTTATGCTCTTAAACAGTTTGAATTTTAAATTTGTTAGCTTTTCCTATATTACCAACTGATTTTGTTTCTATAACACTTGATATATATAACACTTGATATCTTAAAACCGACTGAAACCAATCGGTTTTGAATTTTTTAAACCCGAAACCGCGGTTTTGAAATTCTTCGGTTTTTTGGAAACTCTACTTTAAATCCGATAGATATTTCGATTAAACTCTGTGCACTTGGCAGATTTTATTTGGTTCTCGTCAGACACAACAAATGTTTTTCACTGTTTTTCTCACTTAAAAATTCTGTTGAAAATATCGTTTACGAAATTTCACATGGTTTGAGCTGAGGTGTTTTCGAGTTGATTTACGTTTGTTCAGCTTCCTAGCGTTAATGGGGGCCAGTACGTAGCCCCTCAAAGTTGGTCACCTCGGGTCTCAATTTTTTTAAAAAAAATCGCAAAAAATCCATTTATGATCCGAATGAACTGAAATTTTGAATATAAATAGTCCTTGAAAAGATCTACAAGTGTAGGTTATCTCTATTAGTTGAAGAGATATTCAGGTTTATTGATTTATTTTTTTTAATTTTGCTCGATTATTTTATGTTTTTTTTATATATGGCGTGGTACGGAGGGTCAAAATTTATTTTTAAAATATCAGCTATATTAGCGATAAAATTCTAAATAAAATAAAAAAACATACTAAAAGTTATCTCTTCCCTATAAAAAGTTATACTCATCCAAAGTTGGAACTTGTAAAAATGGCTGTATTTTTTACGTTTTTTCCCAAAAAGCCCATATATTCACCCCTATCACGAATCAATATTTCACATGAAATATGTTCCCATTTCCCATTTTTCGTTCATAAACTTTGTTCACGTGAAAAAATTCCCCATGTTGTGAAATTTTTACATGAAATTTTGTAAACAATAAACAGCTGCTACGAACAAAATCAACTATTGTGAATAAAAAGTTTAGGAGAATATCACGATAGCAATTTTCCCTTCGAGGGAAATGGATATTTCATGGGAACATAAATTTCACATGTTTTTCACGATAGGGGTTATTTTTTCTTTTGTAGAAAACAATTTCTTCGGGATATATAGAATTTTTATATGATCCGGAAAGATAACTTAATGCAAAAGCGTGTAAAGAAATATATGGCTCACTTAAGCGGACATATCACCCCATAGTCCTATCCTAGCTTGGCCAATTTTTTAAAAAAAAATTCGGTTTGAGTAAAAAATTCTAAAAAGGCAAAGCACCGATCCACGAAAAAGCTCTATATTTGTATAACCCATATGTTTTTTAAATACGTACTAAGTCTTTTTACTATTACATGGTAAATAACGTCACAGTAGGCACTTTTCAAAAAAAAAACTCAGTTTTTGGAACACATTTTCCCCGTTTTAGAAATTTCGGTATTTGAAAATAAAAAATTATGATATCTTTAATTGTTAAAATTTTACATTAATTCAAATTTTATATTTTTATTCGTGGAAAATCACCAGGTAAATGAAGTTCCAAAATTTTATAAAAATATTTAATTTTACTAAAATATCAATCTAAAGGTCCTAAGGTTTTCAACAATATCAAATACTTATATAAAAAGCCTTTATTTACTCCTCAGAAGTTCCACAAACCTTGTCCCCATTTTTTATGTTTTTTCATACACAATACAAAATTTTGTAGTGATGTTAATCTATGGAATATTAAAAATAAACATGTCCACGTAAAATGTGTAAGCATACTTCTCAGTTTTATTTTACATTCCCGATTTTTTGCCGACATTTTTAAAATGAAAGTGCGGATTATGCCTATATTTCATTAAATTTATCTGCCAGACCTGCATACGATACACACAAAACAATAGCAGAAGCACCCGGGTATAAAAGCAAATAAGTACTGGAAGGATTCGTAATATTTTTTTTACTGTTCTTGAAAGCTTTGGTTCGAACAAAGAGTTTATCCAACAGTATTTGTAAAAATGCCTACACACAAGCGGCATAACTTGCAATGCGCGACGGACGAACAGTTCAACATGCATTTGTTGTTTTTGTTATTATACACGGATGATGTGTGAAATGTATTTAGAACAGATATGCCCAAAGCCAAACCTGCACTTGTGTTGGTAAGCGATAGAGAATTGCACTGAAAGAAAAGTTATTTATCAGGGTTCATATGTTTTTATACGCTACACCAACATAGTGGGTATAGGTATCTAAACGAAAATCATGTCACCTACTTTTATGATGATCGGTCCATAATTAGTCATAGCTAGTCATAAATTGAGTAAAGAAATTGAAAATCACTTTAACGAGCACAAATCTCTTAAAAGTGTTGGTATACACATACAATTCAAGAGATATAACTTTCATATAGACATAAATATGAAATAATTTCATGGTGATCGGTCCATAATTAGTCATAGCTCCTCTTCCGAAAATCATTGACGAAAATAAATTAATGAAATTTTAAAAGAAAAATTATTTTGCTCATTTACTTAGTGTAGGGTATTATATGATCGGGCTTGACCGACCATACTTTCTTAATTGTTAGAAATGAATTGCATAATCTGAATAAAATTGTTTGTGACATCTTATCATAGTTCAGTAATTAAATAGTCTATATTAATACTTTTCGGCAGTTTTGATTAAGAGAATTAATTTAAAATTCGAAAAATAATTTTATAAATGTGAATTGTAGGAAAAAACGAACCAAAACTTCAAATATGTTTGTTTAAGATCAGAATATATCCAACTATACAAATATTTCTTTCAGTGGACATGAAAAATATCAATACACCCGCTAAGCATGTGTATTCGTCGCTGTATCAGTGGCGACTAAACAAAAGATAATAAGAATATGTGTGTGGCTAGCAATGTTCCGATCGGAAACATTCTACGGAAAATTCTAAGAAATTTTCCCCAAGAAATCATGGGCATTTCGTCTTTTATCCAATGATATTTCAATACATTTTTTTAATAGGTTTTTTATTGGATAAAAGACGAAATGCGCAAGCTAGAATTTGATTTTAGACCTATGGTTTCTTGAGGAAACTTTCTTAGAATTGTTTCCTCATACAAGTTTCTGCTATACGACCCGGCCTAATATACATCATTAGCAGAATTCAGTACTAAGTGCGAATGGTCTTGCAACAGTGCAAATGCAAAATTTCACATAACAAAATACACACAAAAGCCTATAAAATTTTGCATTTGCAATTTTGCAAGACAATTCGAACTTAATACAGAACTCTGCTATTGATTTAGAACACTGAGGCAAAAGGCATCTCTGATTTAGAAGTCAACTAGTATTTGGTATTTAAATGCATTTGTACAGACCTCTAATACGTATGTATGTGTGTATGGATGGATGAATGGATGGATTAATGTTATAAGCCAAAACGTCGTTATTAACATGGTGTGCGATCACCAAAAACTGAATCAAAGCAATCCAATCCAAAACAAACCGCTTCGTGCTTTTACCAGGGTTGTCAGATTTGTTTCGAGTCTTATCCCCAATAAATTATTTTTTATCCCCAGTAAAAATATTAAAAAATTGTTTTGTATTAATTTGTATTTGTAACGTTTCTTTAAATAAAATCGAACACTTTTAGTGAGAGTAATAAAAATAAATTTGTACAATAATGTAAAAAATTTAAACTTTTAAATTATGTTTAATTTTTTAACGATTGACAAACTGTTTAATAAAAGTGTATAAAATTAAGAAATTTAATTAAAAAAAAATTAATTATATTCATTCGACAAATCTAATTAAATACTTGTAATATATGTAATGTAAACATGCGTTATGATCGGATGAGGGTACTGCCCAGCCAGTCGAAAAAATATTGGAAAAAATAACACAGGGCAACAAAATCGAAAGAATTTTGCAGGCTTTTTAAACCACTACACAATTTTGATGTATTGTTGTTTCAGTTGTATAAAAATGCTAAAATTTTTAAATTCTATGGATGGATTTTTTTTAAATGTTTCTCCACATAATTTATGATAACTCAAAAACGGTTAGTGCGATATTACTGAAGTAAACTTAAAAATGTTCAAATTTACATAACCTTTAATCCGGTTATACATTGCGTTTTAATCGGCTCAGTAGTTTCGGAGTTATAATAACAAATTGAAGCAAAAAATATATTTTTTACATGAAAATAGCAAATTTTTGTGTTTTAAAAAACCCATGAACAATCGAAAACGGCAGAACTTGTTCAGGTTTATTACTTTGTCGAAAAGCCGCATATAATAGCAACAAAATGAGATATCGAAGATAAAAATCTATTGATTCTTTCCGAATTTATTCACAATTAAGTGAATTCGCTCATTTTCACAAAATTTAACTTTTTTGTTTGATATATATAAAATTGAGTAGTTAATGTGATTCTTTCGATTGAGTGAATGTTGAAAACATTTTCCTCGTGCTATGTACAAATTTTTACATATATACAGTGCACTCGCGATAATATGAACTAATTAAAACCAGGCCAGTTCACTTTTGCAAGATTGTTCATATTTGCGAATGGCATTTAATTCCTATCAACAGCTAGGGAAGTCCAAAAATTTTTAAGCAGTTGAATTAGAATTTAGCCCTCATATTTTGGGGTGTTTATATTATCGCGAGTGCACTGTATTACGTTTATCATAAATTATGTGGATAAACATCTAAAAAATTCACAATTTCAGAGAAAACATTTTGTAAAAAAATCTATCCATAGAATTGACAAAATTTTACCATTTTTGTACGTTAGTGAAGCCTTTTTTTGCTGTTGACCTGTGTAATCAGTATTTTTTATATTCGATTTTAATTTAAAATTTTAAATGGCACCTTTATATAAGTTTTATAATTTAGTAATATGTACATTTAAAACATTTTCTACTTTTAAAGTTAAACTTATTTGTATATTCTCTATTATTTGCATTAATTATAACTATAACAATAACATTACATACAAAAAATATAGTTAGTATTGTTGAAATTCCCCAAAAACTCTATCTATATACCCATCAAACATCATCCAACTTTGAAAAATCACCAATTTGGAGAAAAATTCCCTAATCTGACAACTCTGCTTGCAGTATAACAAACCGATACACTACACTGCAGCACAATGCAATACAATGCAATACAACGCAACCAACACCAACGCCACCAATAATCTGTTGCGATTATACCTTTGGTATTATTATTTATTTTAATTTTTTTTTTCAAGTTGTAGCATATTAAATTTTTGCAGTTATTTAGCTTGCAGCTATGAACGCAAGCACAAGCATTCTTAAATACTTGCTTTGTACTGCATCATGAAGACAAAGCAATCTTTTTTAATCACTAATATACAATATTTTGCCAAATATGCATCATAAATGGGAAAATATTTCGGACTGTACTGGCAGCAAAAATCCTCAATCATCTCCTATACAATAATCCAATAGATGAATACAACATATTTATTTACATATGTACCTACTTACATTACATGTACATTAGAGTGCTACAAAAAAATATACTTGCGATTACAATATTAGGAAATATACTCTGAAAGTTTTACTAAAATTGGAAAACGCTAAACCTTAAATCGTGAAGGTCAAAGGTAAAATTTTTCAATATTTGGAATTTCTAATGAAAAGATATACAAATGTTACTTATTTTTGGGCCGATTTTGATGAAACTTAAGAAAAATATAACATAAACTATAGGTTTTATAATAAAAGCACAAGAATGGAAATTAACCACTTTTAAAATTATAATTTTTTTTATGGTTTTAGAAGTTTGGGTTAATTTTAACCCCAAGTGCTATATGGGGTTAATATTAATTTTTCTGCTGTTTTTGTAAATACATACTAGGTTTTGTGTTATATTTTTGTTAAGTTTCATCAAAATCGGCCCAAAAATATCCATCATTTCGCTATCTTTCCAAGAGAAATTTCAAATATTGAAAATTTTGACCTTCGACCTTCACGATTTAAGGTTTAGCGTTTTCCAATTTTAGTAAAACTTTCAGAATATATTTAGAATTAGCTGGACTATAATATTCTGAATAGGTTTTACTTAAAATTCCTAACAGTAAGGAAATAGAGCTCATTCACCAAAAAATGGCCAAATACGCAGGTACGGAAAAACTATAAGAGATATTTTCATAATTTTTTCACATTTTTATTCCCTATTATATTCTCAATAAATCCCAATGAGATGATAAAAAAATTCCGAAATTTGTTTAACTGCCGTAAAAAATAGGTTAACGGTATCCTACGAAGACAAAAACTCATATACAAGTAAATATGAATATATTTTAAGTGAAAATGTGCCTTTATTTTAATATTTATCAAAATATTTAAATTTTGTTCCTACATTTCTTGTTCTAGTTGCCTGAGACACGTTAATGGCCTTCCGAATTTTTAATAACTTTTGTTTTTTATGTCTCATTAGAACGACAATTACGTACAAAATTTTTACAAAAACTGTAAAAATGCATTTTTTCCCCCTTGTAAATGCATCTCAAATCTTCAGAGGTCTTGCGGCACGTCTTAACCCCAACCGATTTACCTAAAATTTTTTCAGGATGATTTGTTTTACTAATGTTACCAAACTGGGGGTGAGAATGGCCAAAATCCAACTTTCGTTTATTAAGGGCCACCCTAGTGTACCTATGTAATTGTATTTTCCTTAAAATATTCCACATATTAACAAAATTTAAACCTTCACGTTTTAAGGGTTAACGTTTTCCGATTTTAGTAAAACTTTCAGAGTATATTTAAAATAATCTGGACTATAATATTCTGAATAGACTTTACTTAAAATTCATAACAATAAGGAAATATCATTCTAATACTTTACACAAGGTGTTTCTACAATACATAGAAAAATTCTAGTGGGAGGGACGGTATGTTTCATGAATTTTTTTTTTTCGTCCACACAATCTTGGAGCATTCTAATATACATATGTACAAAGCATCTTTGGAAACTTCGATGTGTACCTTATTTAACCATAAAGCATTTTCTCAGCCCCGATGGAAAAATTGTAAAAATACTATTTTTGGTATTTTCGCTGCAATTTTTAGGAATTGCGGGATTCCCTTTGACCGTCCTTTAAAAATTTGCACTTTTAAAGCGGATGCCATTTCGTCCAACAAAAGTACTCTTTTAACAACAGGAATCTCTTTTTACTTTATATTAATGTATTGAAATTGAAGCAAATTTACAAATAAAAACTTAAGTCATTTCACCATTTCAACTAAACTGCAGTTTTTCTTAACAGAATGCTACTGTTATTTACACCAAAATCTTTATTTTAAAATTTCCTACCAAACTGCATTTACAGAATATAAACATTTTGCCTCGTTCAATTTTTATATAAGAAAAGGTAAGCAAAAATTAAAAAAAATTATAAGTTCGTATTTGAAAATCGGAATTTGTAATGCTATGAATAAAAAACCATCCATAAAATGGCAATGTTGCTTTAAGAAACATTTAGGAAATTTAATTAGCTTCCTAATGCAAGTAATTAGGTTTGAATCCGTTAAGAACCGTTTGAGTTAGAGGCAAATTACTAAAGCAAGTTTTTATAATTTTTAAATTATAAAATAATTTAAAAATAAAATTAATTGCCCATACAAATTAAAACGTACATACAGTGTATCAGAGAAATTTAATTTTCATTCTTAATAAAATTTTAAAAAGCTGGTATAAATATATGTATATTTTTTTGTGTCAATTGATATCGAAGCGAACAGGTTTTGCTTGTTAGTAAATATTTAGTTCTAATTGTTGGGAAGCTCTTTATGTTAAAAATGCCGGAAAGAAAATAATTAAATATTCCCAGAGAAAACCCTAAAACAGGTTCTGTGGGATTTAGGTCCGGGCTTTGAGAAGTTGTTGGCAAACCAAATGTTGACGTCTTAAGCTGATCATTATCATTTTGGAAAAATATTTCTCTGCAGACCCATTTTTTTGGGCAAGTTACGATTTTGAATAAGTAGGATAACGTTTAACCATTCTGGACTTCAAAATTCCAATTGCGCTCAGAATTTGATTTAGAACTAGCGGATACCCAGCGTGTGCTACTGCGCTAAAAAATCTTTATTAATAGAGGGGATCGTTAAAATTTCAAAAAAGTTACAAAATCCATTTCCATTTAAATTTAATTTCTGGAATATGGGATACAAAAAAGTACCAAAACTCAATTTACGTCCGTTTCATTCCATTCAAAAGTACAAAAATCAAAAATTACCTCACACCTGTCCACTTATTTTTTGAATAAATTCATGTTAAGATTTTGGTGCTAGCTTTATTAGTTCCGGAGATGTAGGAATACAGATTTTACCCATTTCAACCCCCTTAAAATTCTAATTTGCAAAAAATACCTTCCTGGTGGATCTACACATTTCAAACATACAAACTTTCAAAATTGGGATAAAATAGTGTCTGGGAAAATTCGATGATCGGTTTCACGAATGGACCTAATGCACATAATCTTCACAAAATTGCCTTTCTAATGAAGCCGGTTTGCAGTTAATCGGTTGGATGGTTTCATAGTCTATAGATAGAAGATAGATATATGCGATACAAAAATCGAAACTAATTGGGACATAATTTCCCCGTACCCGGAATTCAAATTTTAAGGGTTACGGAAAAACTTTTTTTTTTTGTCAATAATTAATAATAAATTAATAAGACCTTATCATATATTAATGTTTATAAAAATAAATCTATTTTATATTATTATTCAATCCATAGGAAAGTTATACTGCAAATATTATTACAAAGTAAAATATATATATTATTTTTTTTTAGATTTTTCAAATAAAATGTTCTACGAGCACAATGATGAGTGTGAAAGTATAACAAATTTGGATAACATGGGTAATCTTAAGCCATCGGCTCATTTAGCCCATCCGCATCAAAATATTGGTAAACCATTAACCATTACAGAGGAATCAGACAATGTCGCGCCCAGTAAAATACCAGCCATAATTTACAAGTGTAATAACTGTGACTTCTTTGGGCAAATGAAACAAGAAGTTGAAGCACATATCGAGAGCACTCATCCCAATGCAGATAGTAGTGATGTCATAAGTATACCTACGAATCCAGTAGCAATTCAGGCATTTCAAGCTGCTATGGCGGCTGCTACTTTGGCAGCCGTTAGTCGAGCTTCGAAAACATCTCACACTCCCTCGCCAACGGCGTCGCCAAACCTGTCACAGACAAAAGTAAATCCGGCTGGACACGATAATGAAGATGACCTCTGTCCAGTTGCCGTTAAACGGGAACGTCTTGATATATTAGATCCAGAAATTTTGCCAGAAGAATCAGCAACTGCATTAACTGAGCCAAGTACACCTATGGAAATCGTGGAGCAACAAGATGCTCCTGGTCAAGCTAAACAAAATAATGGTGTACAGTGTCCCTTGTGCCAAGATTACTTCTTGGAAAAACATGCATTGGAAGTACACTTGATGACTGTACATAGTGTAAATAGAGACGGCTTAGCACGTCTTTTGCTGCTGGTAGACACAAGTTTGTGGCAAAATGAAGAAACTCCCATTACAAATCGCCCACAGTCTGCTGCTGGCGATGCTGCATCTTCTTCTTCTTCATCAAGCAAAGCCATAAGTGACACAAATATGTCACCGGGAACTAAGCCTCCGCTAACCGGCTATGAACTGTTATTGTGTCAACAGTGCGGTTCCAGTTTTAAGCACGAACAGCAGTTATTGCAGCACGCACAAAAAATGCAACACTACACTATGCAAAATGGTGAATATCTCTGTTTAGCATTCAATTCAGTGAGGAATCCCTGTAAAATGCACTATCCCACCCTTACGGCCATGTTCAATCACTATAATGACTCTCATATGAGATTGGTAATATCCGAACGGCACGTTTATAAGTATCGCTGTAAACAGTGTTCTTTGGCGTTTAAAACTCAAGAGAAACTAGCTACTCATACTCTTTATCATACAATGCGTGATGCCACGAAATGCTCTATGTGCCAACGAAACTTTCGCAGCACTCAAGCGCTGCAGAAGCACATGGAACAGGCCCATAGTCAAACAACATCAACAGGTAGCAATTTGGAATGTGCTAGTCCACGAACAGTGTCACCATGTGGCAGTGAAACAGAAAGACCAGTTCCCGAAACTAGTCGCACAACCAGTACAACCAGTGATAAATTCGATAATGAATCAAATAGATCAATTACACCCGGACAAGAGCAATGTCCGCCAACCCAATCGCCCAGTTCAACACAAAACGAACCACAAAATTCCCCGTCACCGTCAACACAACAACGCCAACAGATGTCCACCATAACGGCTTTAATTAACCAACAACAACAACAACAACAAAGTGCATCACCCTCTGAGCTGTTGCATCATTTACAAATGCAACATCAACAATTCAATCAAAACCTTCCGGCTTTACACAACCTCCAACAGATGCAACAACAGTTACCCCAATTTGCTGCTGCCGTTGCTGCCTCTGGCATGCCTATAAACCCAGTCGAAATGTTGAATCTCATGCAATTCCACCATCTCATATCCTTAAATTTTATGAACTTGGCACCTCCTCTAATATTTGGCGGCAATTCTGCGCCAGCATCCTCATCCGTTGCCACTCCAAATACCACAAACCCCACAAATATGGCCAACATCAATGTCCCACAGCCTCCAACTCACATTACTCCAACAACAGATCTTACAACGTCCGTATCATCCACCTCGAACTCTAATGTAACACCGTCATCTGTACCAGCTCTACCAAACGTCGATGTAACGGCTCAAATATTGCAACAACAGCAGATTTCTCCAGGTGCCTCGAATTCACAGGTAGGTAAATTTGACTATATACTCAAATTATATTATTTTATATTCAATGGAATTCTTACGATTCGATTGCTAAAAATTAAGAGATTCGCCAGTGTTTTTTGACAGCTTCAAAATAATAAGAGAGCAATATACATATGTATGTTATGTATGAATGAATGGCTCTCTTAATTTTTGAAAGTTCTTAAAAAACTATTCTACAAGCGATTTAAATTTTATTTTTGTTACTTCCAAAGTATGTCATAAAATGTGATTGTGTAAACAGATCGTATGGAAAGTATTAAAAAAAATATATATTTTTAAAACCAATTGAAATACGCATAATCTTTTTCCAACCACATTATTGATATTTGGACGACAGCTCATTATATTTTAAGACCCTTTAAAAAACATGTTTCAAAATAATCTTTTTTTACAGCTGCTTAACAATCAAAAGCGTGCGCGCACCCGTATTACAGACGATCAGCTGAAAATTTTACGCGCTCATTTTGACATAAATAATTCGCCCAGTGAGGAGAGCATTTTGGAAATGTCTCAAAAAGCTAATTTGCCAATGAAGGTAACATATTTCAATAAGTTTTACATATAAAAAAACACAAAACGTTAATGGTTAAAAACGAACTAGTTCCTTGATTCGTTGAAAGAGGACTGTTCTTCACCGATCAAACAATTAAAAATAGATAAACAATAGATATGAATTTCAACTTAATTTTGTAGAAAATATATAATTTTAATCTCTGCGTAGGAGAAGTTCAGCCTCAATAGTGAGTGTACACCTAAAATTATTTGATTTTTTTTTTTTAAGAAATGAAAATCCTAAAATTCTGTGAACTTTTGACAAAACAACTTAAGTGTAATTTTCAAATTTTTCAGGAGAGCTCAAAAACTGTTGAATTTATCAATCAATATTTTATTATTTGTCCTTGAAGAACTTTATTATTTGTCTCAAAGAATTATACAAAGGATAAATAATAAAATAATAATCGATAAATTCAACAGTTTTTGCGAATTAATTGTTTTGTCAAAAACAAATCAACAACAACTCCAAATAAGCTGATTTGTTTTTTTATGATATCTCAGTAACTAATATTCGTAAGAAGAAGCAGATTAGTGTAAACGCAGCGTCTTGAAAAGTTAGTTTTATTATAAAAAAAACTAAGCTATTTTCTTATCTCGACTTAAGATGTTTTGTCCAAACTCCACAGAATTTATTCATCGATTAAAATTTTAATGTTTCGGTTTGTTGGAGATCGGTTGTGAAAAAAAAAGATTTAAGTCGGACTATAATGATTTTCATGATCCTAAAAAAAACAAAAAATTCGCGAGTGTTTACTCATTTTTGAGGCTGTGTGTTTGTCATATAATTTCCTTTTCAATGACAACAAAATTTCCACACATTGTTCTTTGTATTATGAAAAATGTGGTAAATGAATAATGTTAATCGGATAAACATAAAAATCACGATTTTTCGGTCGGTTTGTGGCTGTATGTCAGCTGCGGGTCCAGTTCAGCTGGTATTTATTGATGGGATAATGGACTAGTGTATAAGGAATTTCGGATAATTTTAGATTTTACCATGATAGTGACCTGAAACACAAATCGCTTACTACACGGATGTGGTTATTGTATAACTCCCCCATGTTATGCAAATGCCGCCCAGTCATCAGTGTGTAAGAGAATTTATGGGCATATCTGGAAACAAATTGAAATCTCTGTCGATTCCCACCATAACTGAATTAGAGAAAATTTTTTTTTCATTTTTTATATTTTTTTTTGGTGAAAAAAAATTTGGGTTAAAAAATATTTTTTCCGATTTTGACCCATTGTAGGTCCTACTATGGTCTTATATACGTCGTTGCAAATGTCTTTGAAATATCTATCATTAGATATCCATATTGTCTATATTAATGACTTAGTTATCCAGATACATATAGATCAAAAATAGGTCAAAAATCGAGGTTGTCCTGGTTTTTTCCTCATATCTCAGCCATTTGTGGACCGATTTAGCTGATTTTAAATAGGAAAGTTCTCGAAAGCGAAAGTCTGACAGAATTACTGAAGATTTGGATCCCGAAGATATCTGGGGTCTTTAGAAAATTGATTTCAACAAACAGACTGACGGACATGGCTTAATCGACACCGCTATCTATAAGGATCCAGAATATATATACTTTATAGGGTCGGACAATTATATTGTAGAAATTACAAACGGAATGACAAACTTATATATACCCTTCTGACGATGGTGAAGGTTATAAAAAAAAAGTTTTATTGGTAAAACACGTAGTTTATTTCCATAGAAAATACTTATTTACATATATTTTTATTGTCCGGTTATTAAATTGAGTCACTGTAATTAATTTATGTAAAATATTTCTCATATTTCATAGGTTGTTAAACATTGGTTTCGTAACACATTGTTTAAGGAGCGTCAACGTAATAAGGACTCACCCTATAACTTCAACAATCCACCTTCAACTACATTCAATTTAGAAGAATATGAGCGTACTGGTCAAACGAAAGTAATGCCTCTCACAGACATACAGCAACAGCAGCAGCAACTACAGATACCATCTCGTCCGTCATCTGCCCATTCGATCAGTAATATCAGTGAATATTCCAACCAACAGCAACAGTTGGAACATAAACAACAGTTGGAACATAAACAAAGAGAAGAAGTTGAGATATTACGTTCTCAGGCTTCAAGTGAGGCAAGTTCAACATTCCCTTTAGATGTACAAATAAAAACAGAACCTGGTGAAGATTTAACAACTAACGCAACTTCGATCTCCGTTGATAGTCCAGCAGCTGCGGCTATGACAACATTTCTAAAGCAACAGCAACACCAACAACAAAAGCTACGTTTTTCTAGCGTCGAGCAACAAGAACACGACTTGATGCTGTCCGAGCAACATTTGTCTTCAGCGGCCGCTGCTGCAGCTCAACAGCAACATGCTGCGGCTGTAGCTGCTGCCTCATTTTACAATAGCTATGAAACCAAATCGGAAAGTGAGAGCTCCGACATGCATTCCCGACCACACACACCGAACAGCAACACGACCTCGAATTTATATGCCAGTATGAACGACTTGCTAAGCCAACAGTTGGAAAATATGCCACTAAATCAAATGGGTCCGCCAAAAAAGTTTCAACTAATCCCAAACTCGAATCCATGCAGTGCTACAAGCGACCGTTCAACAATTCATAATCAGGTCGGAGTTGGTCCCACAAGTAGCGGCAGTAGTACTCTTGGCAGTGCTGGAACAGGTGGCATTACAGTCAGCAGTAAATTATTTGAGAAACACTCGCCCTCGGCCCAGTACGACACCAATTCAAATTCATCAAATTCTTCGACAACCTCAAGCGGCAAGAGAGCAAATCGCACACGTTTCACCGACTATCAAATCAAGGTCTTGCAAGAGTTCTTCGAGAACAATTCCTATCCCAAGGATAGCGACTTGGAGTATTTAAGCAAATTATTATTGCTATCGCCGAGAGTTATCGTAGTGTGGTTTCAAGTATGTACATTTCAACTAAGAGTATAGTTATTCTTAATTCAATTTTTAAAATCATATAAAAAATGCCACCCCTTAACCATTCTATTCGTTATCTGTTCTTACTAAGTCTCACCAAGTTAAATCTGTCTCTCGAAGATATTCAAAAATTTTGCAATGATATCCTTACATTTATATTTTAATAATTTCAGAATGCCCGCCAAAAACAGCGTAAAATCTATGAAAATCAACCAAACAACTCATTGTATGAGTCCGAGGAGAAGAAACAAAACATAAATTATGCTTGCAAGAAATGCAGTTTGGTATTTCAGCGGTATTACGAACTGATACGGCATCAAAAGAATCATTGCTTTAAGGAAGAGAATAACAAGAAATCAGCCAAAGCTCAAATAGCAGCAGCTCAGATAGCACAAAACCTGAGCTCAGAAGATTCCAATTCATCAATGGACATTAACAGTGCAGCCGCAGCAGCTCTTTTGGCTCAACATCAACATCCGGTTGTGGGAGTAGCGGCCGCCGCTGGTTTGGGTAAAAACACACCAACACCCGGAGAGTTTAGTCCAATACCCAGTAATGCAACTACACCACCTAGAGATCAGGGCAATAGCAATAATAGCGAGCATCAGAAATATGTTTGTGACAAATGCAAATTAACCTTTACGCACTTCGATCATTTGCGCGAACATCAACTAATGCATTTGGTGAAACCGAATTTACATTTGCCAACTGAAGCCCATCCAACAGCCAGTGCCGCCGCGGCCGTTGCTGCCTATGGTCCCTTTGGAAGCATATTACAAAGTCTTCAACAGGCGGCTCATCTACAGCAGGCGGCGGCAGGTAATACGACAACCCTACCACCAGCTGCCAAGAAGCGCAAATACTCAGAGACGTCATCGAATGCAGATGATGTGTCCTCGCTAGGCGGCTTCTCTCTGACAGGAGCCGATTATGATAGCCATGCCAAAAAGAATAATTTTTTATACCAATATTTTCTGCAAAATGAGGGCAACTCGGAGTTGCGACAACAGTTTCACAATCAGGACAGCGCCGAGTTGAACATGGAATTTCTAGCCAACTACTATCAGAAGACGGAGCTCAAGAAGCGCAATAACTATGACTTTCTATTTCAATACTACATGAGAAATGAACAACAAACAAATGCAAACTTTGAACTGGCCGACGATAAGCCCAATATAGAATTTCTATTACAATATTATCAACTGTGTGAATCGAAAAAGTTTTTTCAATTAGAGGCCTCGCCCCAGCGAATAGATGATGGACCGTTAATGCAGGGTGGTATCGATACTGCCCAACACAACACCAACAGCAGCCGTCCTGCCTCGAATGGCAGCGATCGCAGCACCAGCAGCCCTGGCGGTAGTGGTATTAATGAGGAGAGTAATGGGGTTGGGGTGGTTAATAATATTGAAAACGAACACTCTCCTCCGCTCATGTCTACCTACAATACTGAGCACAAACTGCGATCAAACGGTCAGCACTGCAATAACAGCAACAACAATAACGATTTGTTGACAACAAACATTGAGCTGAACAATCATAATTTTTGCCAAACTACCAATAGAAATGATGGCTTAAGCAGCAGTCATACTTCCAAACTAGAAGAACAAATGGACCAATTAGATGGCTTGCAAGAGGTAAATAATCAATCCAATTTAAATACTGCTGCTACTGCTGCTGCAACAACACAACCAGACTCTCCTCATATGACATCAGAAACATCGGGAGGTGTGGGTAGTTACTACCAAAATTTGGAAGATTTTCTGGATGCCACCCTGATAGAAAACCACAATCAAACACTTACCTTCCCCACGGAATCAAATAACCTAACAGATAACACGAAAATAACAAAATCTGAATCAACAACAGCACCCAACTGTGTTGTATCATCAATACAAGCGATGGACGATGCTGCGACCTGCGCATCAAACACTCCCGATAACTCTAATCACTCCAAACATACAAATAAACGCTTACGCACTACAATTTTACCAGAACAATTGAATTTTTTATATGAATGCTATCAGAATGAATCGAACCCCAGTCGTAAAATGTTGGAGGAAATCGCCAAGAAAGTCAATCTTAAAAAACGTGTTGTACAAGTAAGTTCATTTGATCAAAATTTCAATATAGTTAATTTCAACATATACTCAATATAGTCCGACCGAAACGGGAGTTTTTTTTTCTGAACGATGCCGAAACAAGCCGAAACTATTGTACTACAAATTTCCGAAATAATTCAATTATCTTCGTTTTAGACAAAACTTCAACTCATTTATTAGGTGACACTTAACTCGCGTTTTACATGCTGGACTTTTCTCATTTACATCTATTAAAACTAATAGACATTTTTGTAATAACATATAAGTGCTTGCTTGACTTATGACTTTCTAAACTTATTTCTTCTTTAAAATTCCTTAATTTATGTTTTTTCTTTTTAAAGTTTCGGTTTTGCTATTCGGCGATATTTTTGCTTGAAATCGAATATTCGGTCGTACTCTATAAATAATTTTTGGTTTATTTAGCTATTTAAATTTTTTATTTATGTTTTGATTTTTTGTTTTTTTTTTTAGTAATTTGAAGCTGAGTTAAAAAAGAAAACGTTTATTGTCATCTTCTGACCTGGAACAATTTGACAATTGCTAATTTATTTATTTGTAGTTGTAATTTTTATTTTTATTTTAATTATTAAATATTATTATTTTATTTTTAGTTGTGTAATGTTGTAATAATAACTTTGTCGAATTCGAAATATTGACAAACAAAACCATAAGTAAATTCAGTCCAAACATTTGATATCCTGGATATACGAATATTTCTAAATACGCAGCAGATTCAATGGTTTTATATAATAAAACGAATTTACGTTCCTTTATAAATAGCACCACGTTGCCTTAAATTTTTTAGTTTTTTTATTTGTTTTTTTTTTTCTTTATTATTAAGTATTAGACGTTAGATAGAATATTTCCATTACCAAAATGTATTCTCAATAAAAATCATATTTGAATATCTTCGAACGTTAGGTTTGGTTTCAAAATACCCGAGCCAAAGACAAAAAGTCTCGAAATCAACAAAGACAACATTTCTCGAATATATCAGACGATAACAGCAATAGCAGTAGTGTAACGAATAATAATCTCAAAGCCAATATATCCGGGCTGGCTACCTTGGTGCCAACAGCGGCTGGGAGTGAAGTATCAAATGACATAATAAGAGATTGCAATTTATGCCAAGTAACGCAAGTTAATATTCAACAACATGCTTTCACTGTTGAACATATACGTAAAGTAAAAGAGCTATTAGCTCAAACAAGTGCTGCGGCTGCGGCAGTTTCATTGTTACAAGAAGGCGGAGAAGATGATGACAAATGTTCGCTAATGGATTACAGGGATCAACAGGCAGCACCTAATGGAGAACAGCAGCATCAGAATGTCCAACAGCAACAGCAATTGGCTCTCATGATGATGGCTTTCCAAACACAAAACATGTCCAATTCGATGATGGCATTTAATATGTTAGAAGACAATTCAGCTGAATGTGACGGAGCCGATGAGTTGAGTGAAAATAATTTCTCCACAAAACCCATGACCAAGAACCAAAAGAAAACTAAACGAAATCCTATTAAGAAGAAAAAACTACCGATGAAAACCCCAATCGCCGAAAACCTAGCAAATGATAATGAGATCTTTTTTAATTTTAATGCTCAAGCGGCAGGTACTACTACTCATTTAAATGTTGCAACTGGCAGTAGGCGGCTGATGGTGGACAATTATAAAAATGCCAATTCAAGTGTAGACTCAAGCGAGGCTAACGATGGCAATAACAACAATAGGCATGATGATATTGAAATGGCTGCAGATGACGAACAAGTTGCAGAGGGCAACAGGAGAAATATTAATACCATTGCAAACAATTGCGAATCAATAAATGACGCAACTGATCTAACAAAATCTCAAATATACAATTATAATCACATTGGTAAGTAATATAAAAATTTACAAAAAAAAAAAAAATACATACACATACATACGGTTCTTTATTCAAGCTTTTGCCGTTGAGTTTTTTATTTTATTTTGTTATTTTTTATAAACTTCACCATAAGTGAAACCCACCACTACCACAATTTGTTACCCAAAATATCCCTGTGTTGGTTAGTATAGTATTCTCGTAACCCAATTTGTTATTCGAAATGTATACATACGTATATTATTACTTAAAACAATCATCCGGCCCATAAATGGCCGAGATATAAGCGATAACCAGGTTTATTTTTAAGATCGCATTTAAAATTTTAAATCTTATCGGTGATGCCTACCTGGAAGTGGCTTTTATTTTGCCGATATCTCTATACTATATCAAATAAAAGGTATTTCAAATGCCTTTATAATAGTGATATTCTATATTAGATTCGAATATATTACTCTGACTTGTTTACTATTAAGCATTTCCTTTTGGTTTTGTTTGTTATCAGAATTCAAATTTATGTGTAGACGGTATAATATAATATATAACTATTTGTAAACAAATAAAAAAAAAACAAATTTCTATGATTGCATGCCACTGCGTCGAACGCATTACGTATTACCCCATAATATACGAGTACATATTTATTATTTTTATACATATAGGTATATCTATATAGTATATATCAGTAAAACAACTATATTAAAAGTATTCCATAATTTGTAAGTTTTATTTTTATTTTATTTTGTAGCTTTTCGTATTGTTTTAAACTTTTATAGCATTTATAATATATATACAAAATAATTTATTATTTTATTATTATTTCAACAATTTGTATTAATTAATTGATTACAAACAACAAATGAACGCAAAATATTTTATTTTTCATATGAATATAGAAAAAGACTAAATATTATTAATATTACATATTATTATTATTATTTTTATTTAAATTAAAGTATAAAATATAGAAATATAAATATATTTCTTTTTTCTTGTTAATCTCCACCACTTAAACAACACCTCGCATTAAAAATGTTAATTTCCAAATAATTATTTAAGTTTAATACATTAGGAATTATAACAAAACTGAAACTATATAAATATATATATATATATTATAATTATACTTACATTTAGTGCATTACGGAACAAGTATGTAAAACCGTAGAGAATATGCTACTCATCAAGTATGTCCCTCTCACTATCTAGAAGATTTATATTATCAATTAAACTAATTTCAGAAATTGCTGAATTCATTTTCAAGAAATTTGTAAAGCACATTATTTTAATTATATGTATTTAAAATAAATTGCAAATTATGATAATCATTTCCAATGATGATCGAGGGAGAAATTTGTATATAGAGCAATCGGATCACCAGAAAATAACTAGTGTATGTACTTGTTGAATTGTATAAATCTATACATACATATAGTTTTTAATACATTTAAACTAAATTTATAGGTCTTATGTTTTCTAATAAATGCTTCCATGAATTATTTTAATATTTTATGTTGTTTTTTATCTTTTATTTTTATCTTTTTGTATGCAATTTAGATAGATACGCTAATGAAGTTCTAATGAATGTTATATTTTTGGATAGCCTAACTAAAATTAAAAAAAAAATAAGATTTATTTTTTGTTAACAACAAAGTGCAAAATTCGTTGAACATAAAAATAATATAATTATTTTTGTTGGCATCGAATAGTATTTAATTTTTTGGATTATAAATCTATATTTCGCCTAAGTTTGATGAAATAGAAAGACATAATTTGTAAAAACACGTTATTTTTTATTTTGATAGTTTATTTGGTTTAGGATTTGAATAAAAAAAATGTAAATATTTGACTTCATGTCTAAATTCCAAATGCAGATAAAATAAGCATATGTTTGTGTAGTAGTATAAGCACAACTAGTATAAATTATAGTTTTGAAAATGAAAACACATAGTTATCTAGAAAAATAACTTAAATTTTGTGTAATGTACCATTTTTTGATAATAAGTTGTTAATACACTAAATGCATTATTATTCAGGGAGCTAATTCTCGCATTCCTAATCGAAATTAATTTCGATAGTGCTTAATGTTACTCGATACGATGCGAAACGAATCACTTTCTGAGTCGATTAAACGAAGTCTGAAATCGGTCCAATATTTCACCTAGCAGCCCCCATACAAATGTCCTCCCGAAATTAGACTTTATCGGTCATAAATGTTTAATTCATATATGTATCTAAACAAACAAACAAATACTACTATGAATATATTTAATACATTTAAACTAAATTTATAGGTCTTATGTTTGCTAATAAATGTTGTTCGGTCCATATTTAGTCATAGCTACCATATAAGGCCAACTTCCGAAAATCACTTTAACGATCACATATCTCTTAAAATTAAAAATAAAAATAAAACATTAACTAATTTCATGGTGATCGGTCCATAATTAGTCGTAGCTCCCATATAAGGCCCTCTTCCTCATTCATGAAAATAAATTATTGAAAAAATTATTTTGTTCATTTACTTAGTGTAGGGTATTATATACTTTCTTACTTGTTTAATAATCATCTTCCGATTCTGAGGAGACGGAGAAGTATATACATTCTGGATCCTTATAGATAGCGGAGTCAATTAAGCCATGTCTGTCCGTCTGTTAGTTAAAATCAATTTTCTGAAGACCCCAGATATCTTCGGGATCCAAATCTTCAATAATTCTGTCAGAATTGCTTTCGAGAAGTTTCCTATTTAAAATCAGCAACATCGGTCCACAAATGGCTGAGATATGAGGAAAAAACTAGGACAACCTCGATTTTTTTACCTATTTTTGACCTATATATGGATTACTAAGTCTTTAATATAGACAATATCTAATGATAGATATTTCAAAGACCTTTGCAACGACGTATATAAGACAATAGAGGATTTTTTTTTTCACTAAAATTTTAAAATTTAAAATAACAATTCAAAAAAAAATTTTCCTAATAATTAAAAATACAACTTTGGAAAAAACAAATAAATTTTGTTTACCTAAAAATATTTAAAATTTGTATTTTGAAGTTAATTTGGTGATGGGTATATAAGATTCGGCACATTTAATTATGTTTTAGGCATCCGGAGGTTTTCAACATTCTGTTGGCAATGATTTTTTAATTGGCATAAGTCAAAGTTGTCTTTGCAAAATCACAAAGCGTGGATGTAAAAAGTGGTGGCTTTAGCCAATTTATTCAGTTCAATCGCAGAGATAGAGATTCATGACAAAATTCATAATTCCTAGAGTTATGCACATGTAACATGGACGTTAAACAATTGACTGTATGGATGGTACACATTTTTGTTTGCAGAAGCCTAATAATGAGGTTATGTTTTTTCACAGGAAAGGTTTTCACAATCTGAATTCAATGATTTTATAGATAAATTGTATTATTTTTCTTAAAATATGTTTAGATATACGAATTTTTGGTTCAGGTATTTAAATTTTTGGAAACAATAATTTTGCGAATATATCAATTGAAATAAAATGTGTGCTTTTAGGTAATTCGGGATATAACTGTGAACCATGTTTATTAACGCCCTACCGGAATCCCTAAGAAAATTCCAATCAATCCACATTTAACAAAATTCATGCCGTGGACAAATGGAATTTTGAAAGTCCGTTGGAAAATTTTATGTCACGACAAAGGAAGCCGTGACATAAGTGCGGAAAATACACAATTTCCCAACGTATATACTGTGCTACATAACATTTTCATCCATTTTCCTAATTACGAAGACGCACTTCAAACGCAAATTACTGAAATAGACAATGGAACAGAAACCCAAATAACAAAAATGGGGAAACAAATTGGAGACAATCAGTACAATTATGAATAAAATATTCCGCGGGTGTTTGTTCCCCGGGAGTTTTTTCCTATTGAATTTTAATAGGAAAAATGAGAGAAGGGGTAAAACTCCCGGGAAATTGTTATTCATAATTGGGCTGAATATTAAATAAACATACATATGTAGTAATTAATCCATAGTATTAAAAAGTTCAACTTAAGTCTAAATAAAAAAAATCAAGTTAAAACAAAAAGTTAGATCAATTGTCGTAAGTACATATTTGGAAACAAAAATAAAATTTGTAGTTTAATATTTTTATGAAATTTCAAAGTTTATTTTACTTTTAAATTTAATTGTTGAGCCATTTCCTTAATTTTAAGCGTTTTAAGTTCTACCCGTTTTCCGTCTGTATGTTGAAATCATCTTTCCGTAGCTTTCACCCAAATAACTTACATACAAGATTCATACATCAATATATCAGGAATTCTCCCGACTCGGTTGCTATAAAATCGAGATATGGGGAACCAGGACAACCTCAATTTTTTATCTATATCTGTATTACTTAAGTCATTAATATAGACAATATGGTTATCCAATAATAGATATTTCAAAGACCTTTGCAACGGCGTATATAAGACCAAAGTAAGTCGGACCTACAATGGGTCAAAATTTTTACCCCGAATTTTTTTTCACCAAAAAACATTTTTATAATTTTTTTCGCTAATAAATTAAAAAAAAAAATTTGAAATAAAGAGGTTTTCTAAATTTTGTTTAGCTAAAAATATTTAATATTATTATCTTAAATCCGAATATAGCTCTCTTACTTGTTATTTGGAAAACCGTTCCATGACTTTAAACAGACTTTAAGCTCACTACAGTGACTATGCCTATGTCTGCAGCAGCCAATATTTGTTCCTTCTTCTTTATACGGGCTAACACCGGTTCTTTTGAAATTTTTTTACATTTTGCTTTTGATCGGCATATGTACGCCTAAACAAAAAAGGATCCTTCTTTGTATGTTACTTTTCTTGGGAGTTATTCGGCAATAATCCTTTGGGCAAATCTGTATAGTTTTTCATAAAGTTCCCAAGAATCATAATTTTCTTTTTAATTCAGTTGTTTGGCGATAAAAAGTTATCGATATGGTATAACCATATGGTTATATGTATGTATATAAAACTTTGCTTCTTTCCGACGTAACTTTAATAAAAGATTGAAAAAATTGTTGGCCCTAATTTTGTATTTATTTATTCGTAATCATAGATGGGGGTAGAGCACTAATTTTGCAGTTTGCACTAATACTTAGTGATAGTGCAAAATTAGTGCAATCATTTTGTTCATATTTAGTGCTGAGTTGAAAATTGGCAGCCTCACTAAACATTAGTGATAGTGAGTTAAAAAATTTTGCACTCAAAATTCAATTAGTTGATTTAAAAAAATGCAATCATCAGTTTATTGCAACTTTTTTGTATGCACTAATTTGAGTGCAACTTCAAATTGTGCACTAAATTTTTAAGTTCAAAATGGTTTAAGTTTATTCCTGTACACTAATTTAAAACTTAAGACTAATATTTCATTAAAAATAACAAAAAATATTTAAAATTTTTATTTTTCGAATTTGGATTCAACAATTTCATGACTACTCATTTTTGAAAATTTAGTGATTGTATGTTTAATGCAGCCTTTTTTGATTGCAGGTTAAAATTTTGCACTAATTAATTGTAGTGCAGATTTTTGCACTAAATCTTCGTTTAGTGATAGTTAAAAAATTATCACTAAAGCTGATAAAAAGTAGTGCAAACTAAATTTTTTGCAATTTTAGTGAGTGATAGTGCAATGCTGATTTCAATCAACATTTAGTGCACTACCCCCAACTATGTTCGTAATATACTGTTAAAAGTACTAAAAATCTGTAAAATATGTATCTGGCAACGTCGTACGTCTTATTTGCTAATTGTGTCGTTAATCAGTAACAAATTTAACATAGAATGTAAATTTAAAATGTCTGAAAATTAAAACATATTGCTAGGCGTTTGTTTATTTTAGCCATTAGCCTTTTTTTTAGTCATTTTTATATTCATTTAGATATTTTTATGGCTAAATCAAAACTTATATATTTACTCTAATGATCTGAAATATTTGCTGTTGAAAATGAGTAAAATCAGTTTAAAAAAATTGGCAGGAATATTATGACAAAAATTTACTAAAAAAAAATGTTGAATCAGTAGACAATTTATGCGCATACAAATTGTTTTTACCTTCCATATATCCTTCAAATTTGCTATAGTCCTTAATAGCACAAGCTCGAGTATTTTATTATTTGCAGCAAGGACTCATTCAAAATATATGTTGAATTCTTGCCTGGGACGCACAGTGGCTGAGAATCGTTGTTCATTAGCCAAAATTCTGTATCTTTTATACTGTGTTTTTTTCAATTGTTTATTATTTTGTTTGGTTTACGTTTATAGAATTAGGTAAGTATTTGTTTGATATTTTTATTTTCCTCATTATTTTTCGGACACAATCAAAACTTCAATGTCACCTGATTACGACGTTGCAGGCGTTTTCATTATAATTAAGTATCTGACTTCTTAAAAAATATACAGATTTAAAATAATGGAATTTAGTTCTCAAACAACCAATTTTTGTTAAATCCAAAATCAAAGGACCATAAAAAGGAACAATTATACAATTGGTAACTTTTTTATGCTTTATTCTTAATCGATAAAAATGAGTTGTATGTAACTGCGTACAATCACACAAATGCGTATTTCAAAATTGGTTTTTTCATAATACAATGACTAGGCGGTAATAATGAGTAAAAAGGGTATTATTTTAATCTTATGAAATACATACTTAAAATTTTGTTAATCACAAACTGCTTATATTTGAAAAATCTATAATTCGTATGCGAAACGATAAAAATTAATATGTTGGTACTTTTTATACCCTTCACCTTCGTGAGAAGGTGTATATAAGTTTGTCATTCCGTTTGTAATTTCCACAATATAATTTTCCGACCCTATAAAGTATATATATTCTGGATCCTTATAGATAGCGGAGTCAATTAAGCCATATCCGTCCGTCTGTCCGTCTGTTTGTTGAAATCAATTTTCTGAAGACCCCAGATATCTTCGGGATCCAAATCTTCTGCATGTCTGAAAGATGCTTTCGAGAAGTTTGCTACTTAAAATCAGCAAAATCGGCCCACAAATGGCTGAAATATGAGGAAAAAACCAGGACAATCTCGATTTTTTACCTATTTTTGACCTATATCTGGATTAGTAAGTCATTAATATAGACAATATGGATATCTAATGCTAGATATTTCAAAGATATTTGCAACGACATATATAAAACCATAGTAAGTTGGACCTACAATGGGTCAAAATCGGAAAAATTATTTTATAATATATAATTTTTTTTTCACCAAATAAAAAAAAATTAAAAAACAAACAATTTTTTTTAAGATTAAAAAAATTGAAATTTTAAAAATATTTAAAATTTGTATTTTTAAGTATAATTTGGTGAAGGGTATATAAGATTCGGCACAGCCGAATATAGCTCTCTTACTTGTTATTTTAATAAATTAATATTTATAGTTAAAAAAACTTTAACTGCAGATATTAATTTCGCAAACATTATTGGCAACGAGAAATCTCTGATATTAGTAAAATGCTAATTAGTCAGAGAAATAAATACAAACGAAAATATCGAAGATGTAGGTATTTTAATTCTAAAATTCAATTAAAAAGTATTTTGAGGCAGTTAAATAATCTATTTTGTTTCCACCTTAATATAGGCCGAAATAAATCCTGATCAAAATTTATTGTAAATTTGCTTCAAGGCTCTTAAAATATTTTGGAAATAGACAAAAAAAAGCCTTAATTGTGAAGTTCTAAAAACTGACGCTGTAAAGTCAAATTAAATTGCGGATGTATTTGGAAATTCACACACCATTACTTTAAATTATTCTTCATCAATGGATGTCTCAAGATTCAGTCTTGATCTTAACGACAAAATTCTTGACAGATCAAAATTGGAACTAACCTAAATTGGCTAACCATACTTTTATTCAAAAATAATATGGACATAGGATATGCCCGATTACTTTTTTTAAATTTTAACTGTTTGCAGAAATCATTTACTTTATTTACTTAATTTAAACAACACGTAAAATATTGTATACATATTTGTGAAAAGGCAAACCACATTTGCAGTTTCATTATTTAATTACTTAGATGTTAATTGTTGTAATACATTTACGTAAATTCTCATAACATTGTAACTACATAATTATTTTATAAAGGATTAATATTATTATTAACATCATATTTTAACTTCCGTAGATTTCAGTAAACTCAATTATGCAATTTATGTATCTTTATAATTTAAAATTATTTACAGAATAGCGGTATCGGTAATTGTAGTTTTTCGGTAACGGTAGTCATGCTGAAAGATTATTCAAAAATTTTAGTTGTTTTTATTTAAGTTATTTTTTGTTTTATTTTGAAAAGGGAATTTTATGTTGAATAAAACTTGAATTTAAAAACCGCAAAGTTATAGATTAATATTTAAATACATGACTTTTAATAATTCTTTACATAAATTATTTTTCATAGTGATGGAAGGCAAATAAATGCATTATTAAACATACGAATTCATAATAATAATACGACATGGATAACGATAATTGGATGAACACAAAGCAAGATTAAGGTAGGTAAATGAACAAATATGTACATTTTTATATGCATATGGGCAATTCCATGTCATCGTACGTGACATTTGTACGCCTATAGAGTGGAATAGATTTTGCAAAAATAAGTGTATCAGAAAAATAATTTGGTCTTTATGTTCCATTCAGAGGGTACTATATTTTAAAAAAAATAAGTTCTTTCGAAACATTGTTGTCCAAAATATCGTGAGAGGCATTATGTTTTCTTTTAATTTCTTACACTAAACCAAATATTTGGTTAAAATAAAAACAATCTTTGGATGACTTTAAAATAAATAACATTTTTTATATCGTTCGTGACATGCCGTACGTTACAGAATTTTCTCTTATAGTAAAACCATATACATCTGTAAATACAAAAAAAAAATAAGTAGAAACTATATATGTATTCGGTTTCAATAGATAATAACAAAAAAACAATCAGAGTCAAATTCATTTCATACTACATGCTAATTGGGTGCCTAGTTTTCACCGCCATCTTAGCCTAAAACATACCAATTAAATTAAAAAACAAGTAAGAGAGTTATATTCGGCTGTGCCGAAAAAAAATCCTTTTAAAAAATATTTTTTCCGATTTTGACCCATTGTAGGTCCAACTTACTATGGTATTATATCCGTCGTTGCAAAGGTCTTTGAAATATCTATCATTAGATATCTATATTGTCTATATCCAGAATATATATACTTTATAGGATGGGAAAATTATATTGTGGAAATTACAAACGGAAAGAAAAACTTATATGTATGTATATACCCTTCTCACGAAGGTGAAGGGTATAATTAAATATAGTCAGTTTAAACTATTATTTTTGCCCTTAAAATGTTGTAATAAGCTCTAAATACTTTCACATATTAATATTTAGTGTTTTCTCGTATTAAAAATATTTTGAAAAAAGTTTCAAGGGTTTTTGGTTTTTTCAGTCGTGGTTGTCATTTTCGTGGAATGGCCCATATGCCTATAGAAAATCCGTTAAGATTCATAGTTAAAAACACAGCCACAATCTGATCACATAGAAAATTACAAGATTAATATTCCTTTCAGTGCAAATGCACTAATACATTCTCATTTACGTTTTAAAGCCAATACATTTTATTTAAAACATTCTCTATTTACGTACGGCTGGCTCTGGTCCATAAGGTCCAAATTCAAAACATGATATCGTACTTTCCGTTTATTTAAATTTTTTTTTAATTCCCCCATTGTGGACCGTAGACTCGTAGCCATTAGCAATTGTATGCGACTTAAATATTACTTACATGTTTAAATATTTTTATTATGTACACAAAATATTTACAAAACTTTTTATATTTATTTTTTCTAGGTTTCATACCATGAATGTAAGATGTACTGTTACTGCAGATATAATACGGAGAAGCCTATTTGCAAAAGCGCTAACTGCTCAATTTTTTTCAAATTTAACATCTTCGCATTGAAAAATAGCTGAAGGAGCCGGTTTTAGAACTGGCAAATTTGAAAAGAAACCACAAAAGTTCCTATTTTTAAAAAAAAGAAAACGAAACAAAAGACATTTAAATTGTAGTATTAAGTATTTAAAGAGCAAACTTGTGTGGATATATTAAATTTAAAAAAAAAAACAATAGTAAAAACCTACTGGTAAATATAATAAATACAATGCATATTTATACATATCGTCGCTGCGCATACAAAAATAGCTATGTGTAATTTTTAATTATTTTTATTTCCCAATCTGAAAGCCTTATTTATCGTGCATTTACTCACTAAACCGTTTTCGAATACATATATCTTTTGGTTTAGGAGTTAGTTAAAAAAGCTATATAGAAAAAAAATAAAAAAGAGTTTAACTAATGTCTTTTTTTAATCATAAATCTAAACGATTTACATTATTTTGCTGAAACTTGAAAACCTAATCAACTTAGTAAAGTAACTGAATTCCAATAAAGTCGCATATTATGCCTGGTCCTAATATGGGCCAGAAAAATATTTTGGCATACAAAGTATAATAATTAATTTTGGAAAAAAGAGAGAGAGAGAGCAAATGTCCTTACAACTCTTTAATTTTTTTTTCTACGTCAATTGCTAGAAGAGAGTTAAATAAAAACTATTTTTGCTCTCCTGAAAAGTTTTTAAAAAACGCATAGCTGCTTTTGTATGCGCATCGACGATATACTTATGTATATATCCTACATACTATATATTCTACATGAATATATTATATAATACTGGTATTGAAAATATTTTTATTATAAATTAATAAAAATTCACACACATACAAACATACAAACACAAGTATATATGCATATTAAACTAATTTAGAGAACATACATACATATGTAAATCTATCTATATACGATTTAGTAATTTAATTATAAAAAAAGCAAACATTATTTCAAAGTAAAACGTGTTCCTAATATATTTTAAATATACATACATATGTCATGGTATCATGATCATTATATCTACATATATGTATTGCTTAATTTTTTTTAAAATTGAGAAAACAAGTAACTAAGTTCCTAACATTCGAAAAGTTTTTTTTTGTTTGGCCTTTATTTAATTCAATTTATACAAGAATTTTAATTCTACTAATGGTAGTTTTCATTATAAAAAACCAACCATCAATTGAGAAAACATTGCAATTTTTCTCTATCTTTTTTTTAAATATTAATAAACATTAACTATAGTATTTACATCTGCAAATAATACTTATTCAGCCATATATAATACATGTATGATTAATCAAAAATCCACGACGCGACGCTAAGAAAGCCAGATTTAAACCAATTGCTTATATTGTATAAGTAATATATATTTTTTTTTGTTATTATAATTTATTTATATATATTATTAGTTTTAGTTATTTATTTTTGTAGGAAAGAAATGTGGCAAATTGTTACTTTTGAAATTCGATCTTCTAACTGTCAAAAGTGCTTAAAAGAAAGTATTAAAACAAGGCATTATGCTTGTAATCGTAATGTGTATACAATTATCCTTTCAAAAACAATTTCCATTTGTAATGAAAAATGTAAGAAAAACTATTTTAATCATCAAATCGTTTTATATTTTGCCTTTAAACACGTTTGTTTAGCCATTCCCATCTGAAAAAAAAAAAAAATGTTGTATACCGTTTTCAAACTATGTACATATTTCAAATTCCGTAAAATAAATTCTATAAACATAAGAATTTCTGTTCAGGATTTTATTAAAAACATGTTGACCGCCCGGCTTCACCCGGTAGCTATTTACTAATGTTAGTTCTTCAAGTTTCTCCAACCCACATACACCTGCCAGTTCTCATTTATTTGCAAATAAAATATATAAATTTGTACTGCATACTTTAGGGAGCTTTTTTATTACAGTTGACTGGACTGAAAAAAAATTTCCGAGTTTTACCCCGAATTTTTTTTCTTTACAAAAAAAATTTCGAATCGAATAAAAAAAATCAGTCAAATCGCTCCAGCCGTTCTCACGTATATAGATATCAGTGAGAATAAAAGCATACGATTTAGAAAAAAACGTAATTTTCGGCAACTCTTTGGTCAATATTGTCTTATATTTAATGTTCAGTTTTAAAATATGGAAAATTAACAATTTTATGCATTTGCTATCAAAACTGCCTAAAATTTGTTATTGTGTCGTTTTGGTTACCAAAATCATAAAAGTTTCCAGTTTTTTAGCTTTCATTCGCCAACTACTTTGGTGAAGTTTCATCAAAAACCTCCAATGAATACATAACATTTCGCTTTATTTTAGAGACAAATCCCAGTTATTTTTAGATTTGATTCGACAATGTCCGATCAGCCAAACTAAATGGGAATCTTGCTATATTTATTTCAATGCTTAAATACACATACATACTTCTAAATTTTTGAAGAGTACATTTGCCACATTCACATTAGAGATCTACTGCGCCTAGCCATCGATCATTTTTAAAGCTTGGTCATCTTAAAATAGCCTCCGTTTTGGTAATAGTTCCTTAGTAATTTTATACAATTTTATAAATTTTACTTTCTATTTTTTAAAAAATTAGATTTATTTTATTTAGCCGGCCGACTTTATTTCAGTCATTTGTTTGGCACAGATCTCTGACTCACAGTCACATAATTTTTTTTTTAAATATATTGAACAACACAAAGTGTGTTGAAATATTGGCAATAAGCATATTAAAAAATTGCTACATATTGTTGAATTTATTAATTTGTTTGATTTCTAAGTACATAATTAATATTTGTAAATTATTTTGAATTAATTTAAAAAAATCAAATGAGTATATTACACTATTAAGTTATATTGTTTTTTTAACGGCAGAATATACATACATATAAATCTTATTGAAATTTATATGAAAAATAAACTAAATATCGTATAATAATACGGCGTAAACAGCATTTCTCTTTATATTCAAACTAATGGTTAAAAAACATGGATATGCATATAAAAAAATATTTAAACTTTCAGAATATTGGTTGGAGAGTTGAAAAATCGAAACACATTTTATTTAAAATCATTAAAATGAGGTTATGAGTTTAATTATTCCTATTAAAAACTATATTTTTTTCAACTAGTAATTAGCTATTATAAAACACGAAAATGCTGTTTAACACGTTTATTGTATAAATATTTATTATTAATTTCTGATCTTCTAATAGATCCAAAATTTCGTTCAGAGTTTTTATTACACTATTTACTTTATTCCACTATTAAGTTGTTTTTTTTTTCTTTACAATTAACCAAATTAAGCTAAAACGTAAAAATATAATTCAATGCAAAAGTTCCTTAAACGTAAAGAAAATATTTTTATAAAAAAAAAAAACATTATAAAATATAAGAAGTATATATAAATATCTAACATTAAATTCGTTTATTTGCAGAAATACCATTCTAAGACTGTACGTTTTTATTTGATTATTTTTAGTATTATATTAATAAATTTTATTTAAACAATTTGACTACTATTGAAAGTTCCTATATATCTGATAGAATTAAATATTAAGAATATTAAAAATTATAACTAGAAAACTTAAATTTATTTGTATTAAAAAAATAGTATATATACATACATATATATATATATATATATATATATATATATATAAACAAATTGTTTACCATAACAAAAATGTAGTTGGAAGAAACAAAACACAAATAAAAAACTAACTAAGAATTATCCATAGAAATATGGATGAATACTTGAACATGTGAAACCAAATAAACATAAATCTTAAAAATCCTCGCAAAAAATGTGAATTAATACTTATACATACTATAATATAATAATAAATAAATAGTGTTATATTGTTAGAAATATAATAACGGTTTATAATAATACTCTTTATACATATATATGTATACATATATATATATATAATTATATATAGTATATATATAAGTATGAAAAGAATAATATATTATGAAAAAAAAAAACAATTTCAATTTACACCACACTTAAAAGAATCTCTGTTTTGTTATTTTTTCAATATAAGAATGCGTCTTTCGTACATATAATTTTCTATTTACTATTTTATACTAATTTACTGTCAGGCAAAATGGTGTTTACCACACAACCACTTCCATTCTATTCCCACTAACTACTACTTCATAGCACTTACAGTTGTGGGCAAAAGGACAAGGCGAATTGAAACAAGTAAGAGAACTACAGTGAGCGTCAAAAGAAACAGTTTTCACATTTAAAACGTTTTATTTACATATTAAAAAACATTTTGCTGTTGAATTAATTTTGTTTTTTTTATTTATATGTTGAAAGAACAATTTAATATTTTGTTAAATATACTAGAACTGAAAAAAAAAATTGTTTTTTATTATGTAAACAAAACGTTTTGAATGTAAAAAACAAGTTCGGCTGTGCCGAATCTTATATACCCTTCACCAAAATACTTCAACATACAAATTTTAAATATTGTTATGTAAATAATTTTTTTTTTAATTTTAAATTTAAAAAAATTTTTTTTTTTAATTTAAAAAATTTTTTTTTTGTTTTTTAATTTTTTTGTGAAAAAAAATTCGTGTTAAAAAATATTTTTTCCGATTTTAACCCGTTGTAGGTCCAACTTACTATGGTCATATTGTCCATATTAATGACTTAGTAATCCAGATATTGGTCAAAAATCGAGCTTGTCCTGGTTTTTTCCTCATATCTCAGCCATTTGTGGACCGATTTTGCTGATTTTAAATAGGAAACTTCTCGAAAGAATATCTGACAGAATTATTGAAGATTTGGATCCCGAAGATATCTGGGGTCTTCAGAAAATTGATTTCAACAGACAGACAGACGGACATGGCTTAATCGACTCCGCTATTTATAAGGATCCAGAATATATATACTTTATAGGGTCGGAGAATTATATTGTGGAAATTACAAACTTATATATACCCTTCTCACGAAGGTGAAGGGTATAAAAATAATTGTGTTCGTAAAAATAAATAGGTTTTATCGAAAAAAAAATGCTGCATATTCTCCCCTATCGACAAAACATTTTGAATTTGTGTTCCCATGAAATATCCATTTCCCTCGAAGGGAAATGTGCAATCGTGATATTCCCATGAACATTTCATTCACAATAGTTGATTTTGTTCATAACAGATGTTTACAAAAATTTCCCATGTTGGGGAAAGTTTTTCACGTGAACAAAGTTGATGAACGAAAAATGGGAAAAGGAAATATATTTAATGTGAAATATTGATTCGCGATAGGGGTGATTATATCCTTTATTTTCAGTCAGGCTAAATACAATTATGTAAACCGCAACTCAATATTGCCAAGCACATGGAGATCAGAAAGAAGCAGGATGTTAATAAATACAAATTTTTAAACTTAAAAAATATTGCCAAGCACATGGAATATTTGGAATCAGAATGAAGTAGGATGTTAATGTTTAAACTTTAAATTTTACTACAAGGTTTAATATAGTTTTTACCAATTTAATGATACTTAAGTAAAAAAATATACTTAACGAAAATTTAAATTTAATTTCCATTTTTGTGCTGTTATTGTAAATACTAGACTTCATGTTATATATTTCTTAAGTTTCATCAAAATCGGCCCAAATATATTTTCCGAATATGTTTAACAAAATTTGTACATTCTGAAATTTTTTATTTTTTTTTATTTTATATATTTTTTTCTTTATTGAATCTTTACAAATAAAAAATTTACAAATATTAACCTAAACTAAAACTAAAGTTGTTATTGCCGCTGCAATGTCCAACATGAGTGCTCGTTAAATGATTATCTGGCCAGATCCAGTGTTTCCAATCGCCTCTGTCGTCTATGACCCTCAAATGACAGCAACTCCCTGGCGAGGGGGTTTGGATGATCCATTAGTTTTGAAATGTATGTTAGACTGGTAAGTTTGATCTCCTCGCGTATAGAGCAGACCGTGGGCCAATTAACCAGTACAACTGAACTGACTTTAATTTTATTTGCGTAACCTTGGATTCAATATGGTGGGACCATGTTAAACGGCGATCAAAATGGATACCGAGATATCTCACATGGCTCTGTTCTGGGATTTTGATATTATTTATCTGTATGAAAGGGCAACTTTCTCGTCTTATAGTAAATGTAACGTGAATACATTTTGTTGCATTGACCTTAATTTTCCATTTGCCCAGCCATTTTTCCAAATCGCCGATGTGAGACTGGAGTTGTTCAGAAGCTATTGCGGGGTTTTCATGTGTACTTAAAAAACGCGGTATCATCCGCAAATATAGATATGTGAGTCAGTGTGCTCGTAGGCATATCTGCAGTATATCAAATATATAGGAACGGCCCTAGAATACACACCAGCGGATATTTTTAGACGTGTTGAGATCACATCCTTTGATCTGATTTGGAAAGATCTTTCTTGTATGTAATTTTTAAGCAGTTTATGTACGTTCGCAGTAATCTAGTAATTTTGTGTATTAGTCCATCGTGCCAGACTTTATCGAAGGCTTGAGATATGTCAATAAATAATGCTGAGCAATACTGCTTGCTCTCGAAGGTTTTCCGAATAAGTGTAGTTATCCGATATACCTGTTCGATAGTACTATGTTTCCTTCTGAAACCAAATTGATGGTCAAGAATAATACAGTTTTCATCAAGGTGCACTATAAGTCTCTCAAGTAACAACTTTTTAAAAAGTTTGATAATATTGACAATAGGCTAAAGGGACGGTATGATGTCACTTGAGTGACATCTTTTCTATATCAGATATTTTCAATGAGGATGGGAAATATCCAATACGTAGTATTGTGTTAAATATGAACAAAATAATTCTCAGTGCTGAGTTGGGCAGATTACTTATCATCGTTTTAGTAATTTTATCTATACCAGGTGATTTTCCAGCCTTAAGACCTTTGATTGTTGTTTTCATGGTAGAGAACCGGAATTTTAGTGGGGCTGGCACCACATTATTTATGACATTATCTCTAATATATGAATTTGTATCATTTGGGGTAAATACTTCCTCCAAGTGATTGGCAAATGCTTCGATTTTTTCTGAAGTATTTTTTGCCCATTCTCCATTCTGAAGGCGTATGGGCGACTCATATACAATAGGGCATTGCATATTTTTCACAGCTTTCCAGAGACTATATTCTGCTTTCTTAGTAGGGTCTAAGTTTTTAAGATAATTTCTCAGGTTAGATTCTTTATTAATCTTTAGGGCGACGTGAAGTCTTCTTTGGCACTGATTAAATTTAGCCTTTACGTTCGGAGATCGCGATTGTTGCCATTGACATCTGAGTGTTCTCTTTTCTTTGATAAGAGACTCAATGTTTTTAAGACATTTTGAATGTCTGTAATTCCCCAGGGTGACTGGGGGCGTGGACACTTTAACGGCGTTTGTTAAAATGTCTGTAAATATATCGACAGCGGATTGTATTTCATATACATTTTCCAATGAGATGTTCTGTGGCAAGTGTGAGCTAACAAACATTTTGTACTTCAACCAATTTGTTTTCTTGTTAGAGAAACAAGAGTAAGAGTTTTAAAATTTACTTGGAACTTCTAATAACGTTTAAACTGTAGGCGAGTGGTCTGATGAGAGGTCCAGCGAAGGGATCACTGAAATAAATTCTCGTTTTATATTCTTGATTACAGCGAAGTCAATTAGATCGGGAATCTTATTGAGGTCTGTAGGCCAATAAGTAGGTTGGCCACTAGATATGGCATCTAGTCTGTTAGACGATATTGGTTCTAACAGTTACCTCCCTTTAGAAGTAATAAGGCGAGAGCACCAAAATGTATGTTTTGCATTGTAATCAGCAGCTGCTATAAATCTTGGACCTAGAGTCCTAAAATATTCGAGAAACTGCTCTCGATTAATATTATACCTAGGAGGACAATATATTCACCCTTATTATGGTTGTCGTCGTCGATGTCGTTTTTGAGTCGACATTACTTTCTGTCGACGTCGACGTCACCTCGACACTATTTTGGTATTCTGTAACCGTATACTGTCGACGTCGACTGTTTACCGAAAAATGCAATAACACAAAACACACATCTCTAATATTTAAGTCAGCTGATTCATTTTGTTTTATATTTAAAAAAGACACTTTTTTATTTCTATTTTAAATTGTGATACGGGCGTTATTTTTAAAAATGTTTTATGTTTATGATTTAAAAAAAAAGAAAACTTAATTTTACAAAGAAAACAACTCCGGCAAAATTCTGATATCTTTAAACATCCAGATAATAAGTGAGAAAAAAATCAAAATGGAGGTATCACCATATTGCTTATTATGATATTTTTTTCAAAAGGTTTGAATGCTACTTTCGACTAAATAAGGCCGCCTTTAAGAATGTTCCGGAAACAATATCGACTTATTTGAAAGATGGAATCATTTATTTCAAAAACAATAAAATTGGCAAACAACATTAAGATTTCTGGCACAGGGTTCGTATCAGGTTAGTGTTGGAAACGATTTTAATTTGGGTTTGTCGCAACCTGCCGTTTCTAAAATATTGGCCGAAACTCTGGATGCTTTAGAAATGAGAGTTTTTGAAAACAGAACTGTTCTTTTCCTTTTCGGAGTACAATATTCTTGTAGACGATTTGAGCTTGAAGGTACCGAATCCACGTTATTTCGCGATGAAGGTCCAGGTATATCTAGTTCAATGGCGTCAAACACTCCTTCCAAAAATCCTGCTGATTCTGGGATCTCAACATTATTGCCCTGATTCTGGCATTGGACACCTTGCACAACACCTTCCGGTTGTTATTAAACTGCAAGAGATTTGCTACATCTTCCTCCAAATGGATGAGTGCCACCTGTAGCATTACACTCACTTCTGTTAGTTACCATTTTTTTAACTTTAAATTTTAAATCTCTCCATATCTAAAAAATATAATATATATATATATACCTTTTGCCATCCATTGAAAAGTCTCCTGGGTGGGCCAAGAGCATTTAAAACTTGGCCCACCCAGGATTGTCGTCGTCGACGCAAGTTGACCAGAATACGGGTGATTGAAGATATTGTAACTCTACCATCAGGTATATTTATAGATGTGGCCTGGATGTGGTCCGTTTTATATTCTGGCATTGGGAAATGACTAATATCCTTTCTCACTAATATAGCTGTTCCACCACAAGCTCTACCACTTGGATGTTTTGTATCATAAAGTGTGTTTCAGAAACGAGTTGTACATCAATTTCCTTAAGGTGGAGAAATTGTTGTACTTCATTCTTATGTTGGCTAAGGCCGTTAGCATTCCAAAAACAAATTCTTAGAGAATTCATTTTTTATTTAGCAGGATCTGCATGAGCATGCTTTGATTCTGCATCAATTGTTGAAACATATTTTGCATATTCGCCATGAAACTATTCATGGTTTGAATTAAATTCTCAATAGTGCTTTGAGTGTTAGTGTCGGGTACTGGTACACCCTCTTTTAATGCATGTGCATATGAAAATAATAGGGTATTATTTACATTGCTTCTTTTCATTTGGGTAACTGAACCCTCGTTTGTCGTATTGGCATACGATTTGTTTTGATAATTATCATTTATGATACCTCTATATTGAGCACTAGAAGCCCCATTGTTTGTTTTCATTTGGGTAACTGAACCCTCTTTTGTCGTATGTTGAGCACTAGAAGCATCAGGAATGCTTGGAAAGTTAGAAGCCTTATATTGAGCATATAAAGGTCTTCATGCCTTCGTTGATTCCTGTATGCGTAGGAATACTGGGCATCCCCGGTAGTTTGCGGTGTGATTTAGACCACAGTTACTACACTTTCTTATATTATCTGTTTTTTGAATGGAGGCATTCTTCACTTTTATGAATATCTTCACATCTTACACATACAGAAGGTAATTTGCAGAATGTTCGGATGTGACCGAACTCTTGGCAATTAAGGCACTGAGGTAGACCTTTGCGCTTAATTCTGAAATTTGTTTAAAAAAATTTTAAATTGGAGTATTGAAACTGCCGTTAAACAAAAATATTTTTTTTGGTTATACCTGCGAATAGGTTAACTGTATCCTGAAGATAAAAACTCATATACAATAAATATGGATATATTTTAAGTAAGAATAAACTTTTGTTTTAATATTTATCAAAATATGTTAATTTTGTTCCTACATTTCTGGCGATTTTTTAATAACTTTAACATTTTTTAACCAATTTTTGACTTTTATATCTCATTAGAAAGACAATTACGTACACATTTCGATTCTTTTTAAATTGCAAAAGTTAATGGCAAAATTTAAAAAAAAAACTGAAAAAAAAATTATTCTTTCCCCTTGTAAATGCACCTCAAAACTAAATCGAAAGTCGGCACGGGTTGCCCTTCTTAGAACAAGCTAAATTTTTTTGGTGGTATTTTAGGTCATTACGAAAGATTTCAGCGGGTACCGTTAGAACATTTCAAAAAATTTAATTCTAAGGGACACTCAACTATACATAAACTAAACGAATATTGTCATTACATGATTCATTACAGCAAGTGTTTTATTATTGCTTGCATATTCTGTAAACTTATACCATTCACAAAAGCAACGAATCAATATGAGTGTTTTGAATATACGCAGAGTTCTTTGAGTAAATATACACTTTCCTATATGAGTATGTTTGGATTCATTTAAGGAGGATTTTTCATGCATATTTATATTTTTTATAATACGGAAAACGCCATTTTCAATATTTTTTATTATTTCAACCACGTGCGAAAGCTTATTTAAAACAAATTAATGCTCTGATTTTGTGCTATGCATTCAACTTATCATCGAGCTTTTTTGAATCATTTAAATACTTTGCATATGATTCAAAACACAGTAACAATTTTTGAGTTGTTATTGCTAACAGCATTTAAAAACTAATTGAGAAAATGTGCAATCAATTGTGAGAGCGCAAGCACTGCAAGCAGTGTTTCATTAAAAAAATAACCCACATGTTAGGAAAATAACAACAAATTTTTGTTGCAAATGTGATGTTTTTAAGTTTTTTTTTTTAAAAAAAATATGAACAGAAGTATTTAAATTGATTTTTTTATACATTTTACACTGGTTAAATTTTCAACATTTAGAATATTATGAAAATAAAATCTTAATAGCAAAACATTCTGAAAAATCGACAGAAATAATTTTTAATTAATTTTTTTAAATAAATATGTAAATCTTTTAATTATTTTAAAATGTACTTCATTTTGTCTAACCTCTACATGTAATACCTGACATATCTTTTCAAATATTGGCATAGATTTCCAAATATTACACTAATGCTGTGGTTTTGCTGAACATTTTTCATATTAATTATCTTATTTGTGTTATTGGCTACAGCACAAAAAAAAATTTTATAATTTTTATAAAATAAATTATTAATGCAATTTTTAATATTTGAATTGAAATATCATTTTCTCATGTAAATACAGTTTTATACAGATGTCTATATTGTTACGTTTTAACCTTTTCAAAACGCTGGTTTATTTCCTTTAAATAAACCGGATACTTTTGATTGCAAATAAAAGCCGTTTAGTAGTTTGAAAATTGTAACAGCTCTTTATTTATTTAAAATGTACAACAACAGAATTAAATAGTCACTCAATGTTTTTTTATACACGTTTATAAATTCGCAGAAATACAAACACACTTTATAATGTACACGAATTCACTTGAAAAACACAGCACACTCAGTTGATGTTTATTCGAAAAGCGTCTCTGATCAAACTCACTAACGACTGCAACCTCTGCCACTATTTATAACACTGCCATCTGCATTCTAGATTGCTCTTTAACTGTCTAGAGCTTTCTAATACATACGCCATCTGTGGTGTACTTTCTACAATGTTCTTTAACTAAATATTCGAATTCGAATATACGGTCGCAGCAAACAGCGTTGCCAACTTACGATCAATGGTCAACTGAAAGCTTTTATTCAATGTTAATAATGCCCACAGATATGTTACAGTTTGCTATTACAGCACTGCTATTTGGAAGCATTCTGCTACTTTTAAATCAGCCGTTAAAATCGTTACATTTGAATTCAAGTACAATTTCGTAACAATATGTATATGACAGTGGTAGTTTTTATTAGAGTATTTTTAATAAAATCTAAACCAATAGCAAAGATTGAACCAAGCTAAATATTAAAAATAAACATTCATGTTTAGAATTTTCGGAAACATCCACCAGAATTATTATACTCAAAAGAATCATATGGTTATGTAGACCAATTTAATGGAAAAAAATCATTTTCTATGCTGTATTACCCAACATTTAGAAGAAAAACACCAAAAAATTGGGTTGTAACGTGAATAATAAACAGCAATATTTCGAAAACGCGAGCTGACTGAAAAAAAAGTACAAAAAACTCATCAACAACATGCAATTGGGCAATTCAATTTATTGGGGTAAAAAATTGTAATTTTATTGTGGTACCTTTTGATAAATCTTAAGGTAGGTTCACACATGGCAAATATTTGCTCAAAAAGCGTAACCACTTTTTTAGCACAAATTTGTTTGACGTGCTTACTCTTACAATTGTTTTGTATGATCAAACAGCATCAAATAAACTAAAACTATTTTTTTGTTGTTTTGAATCATCCAAAGTAAAATAAGTTTTTGGAATAAATAAAAGAATTCAAATATATTTTATTAAGTGGTTACTTCTTTTTCGTCAAATATTTGTCATGTGTGACCCTACCTTTAGAGTCACACAAATATGTATTTGAAACTAACGACCTACTTAACATTTTTGAAAATATAAAATGGAATTAAAGTTCTCAAAGAAACTATTTTTCGTGGATCCAAAATCAAAAGACCAAAAAAGCGAACAATTTAATTAAAGTTTTAAAATTATAAATGTTGTTTTAAGAAAACATTGGATATATTAATTGTAATATCTTGGGATTAATACTTGTTGAACTTCATAATCATTATGGCCTTCAGGTGTCTAAAAATATTGATCGTGCGGTTAAATATAATTTAATCTTAATTTTCATAAATGAAATAAAATCAATAATTTTATGTTTTTGTTATTTCTTTATTTAATTTGGTCAGCATTAAAATCTAAACTGCTGATATATCACAATGATAATGTCACTTACTTTTTGTTGTTTATAAAAAATACAAATATTAATGATTGGTACTTGTTGCTCTAACGTTGTTCAGATAAGAAACCTTTCCTCTCGTTTGGTTAATGGTAGTTATATTTATAAACAAAAAAAATCAAAAATGTTAATTTTGAAGTGCGTCGATATTAAAAGATCAGTATATATTATTTCAATAAAACAACGTACATATGTATCTTTTATCTAGAAATATTCTCAGTTGATAAGGTTTGTTTGGTATTGAAAATTGCAATATCGGAAAATATTTTTTTTTCTGTAATATTAACGAATTTTTTAAAATTTATGATTTTTATAAAATTTGCAATTTTTTTATTGTAAATTATTTTTATTTGCATCAAATGAATTTTTGCCATTTCGAACTCGGTTAACCGACAAACCGGTTTTTTAAAAAGTCGGTTTTTTTTAAAGATTTACGCACTTTGAAATTATACATGGAAGAGCGCCTTATATCTGAGCTATGGCCAATTATAATCTGAATACATATACAGTCAGAGTCATTTTCATCTATGAAGATAAATATTTTAATTATAGAAAGAAATATATAAGTTTGATTAAACTTAAAATTAAATTTAGAGTTTAATCTTTTATTATTTTAAAAAACTTTGAAGATTAAAATCGATTTCGTGGAAAATTTATGAGAAAAAGAGAAAAGTACCTAAAAACAACAATCAAAATTTAGTATACAGTTGATGGGTAGCGCTATATTTTATATCACCAAAAGCCGAAAATAAAAAGGTTATATTTTGTTGGTCCCCCATTCAGCTCAATTACGGCCTCTAGTTTCCTTTTCATAGAGTTTCCAAGATATTCAGTTATATCTTTAGTAATTTCCCCCCTCTCTTCTGTTAAAAACGGTTCGGAGTTCGTCCTTAGATGAAATGCTTCGTTTTCCAATATTCCGACAGGAACTCTATTGGATTAAGGCCTGGTGATTGCGGAGGTGAATATAACTGCTTAAGAATGCTATACAATAGTCACTTCTTAACAATTATTGCGGTGTGCTTTGGGTCATTGTCTTTCTGAACGACCACGGTGTTACAGGACCTAATTTTTCAGCACTTACTTTCAGATTGACCTTTAAAATTCGTAAGCAGTCTCGGCTGTTAATTTTAATTACAATGAATACAAGATTACCAGGTCCTGCAGCTAACATACATCCCACAACACACCAACATCAGTTACCTTACTAGCTATCTAACTATTAACTTAATCAGCTACATAACTAATTATTTTAACATTGACCTCAAATATTTGGCTAAAATGATATATCATAGACAGTTCCATAAACGATTGCTTGTAAGCAAACCTATAGATTGCATCTGGTGGGTAAAATAACTACTTTCTAAAGTGCAGTACAAAATAAAAGTTTAAAGTGACTTTAGGTTACTAAGAGACACTAAAGTGACTATTGACTTCACGCTATGTTACATGGGATATCACTAAACCTAAGCAAACATAAAAATAAACTGTATGAGAATTATATTAACACAATGTGTATAAAACCAGTTTGTACGAATTACTCTCAAATCATTTAAAGTGACTACACTCTAGATTACTTAGAGATACTTAAGTGACAATTGTCTCCATGCTAGATTACCTGGGATGTAGAAAAAAACCAATTGTCTTATCTCTGCACTACAAAAAGTGCATACGTGTCAAATGATCCAACATATATAAATTGGAGTCAGCCAAGTGATAGGACAATAGGGATACATTGACTACTTGCTTAAATGCTGGGAAACTAAGACTTTAGGCCGAGGCCTCGCAATGACGCTCGTCGCTTAGCCGCTCATTGCGTGGCATCGGCCTTAAAACACACATAACTTAATTAATCCCAGTGTTTGTAGTGCTTGCTTGAAATTAGTAAAAGCACCTAAAAAAACTTTGCTTACAGTTTTTCAGCAATTGCCGCAATGCACCAATTATTGGTCTATTTTATACCTCAATCGTGTGATTTCACAACTTATTGGCTCATATGTCAAACCACAACAATATTGTGCTTATTTGGTCCAATCAAATGCAACCAAAAAATGTAAAAAATATTACAATATTTATTGTCTTCTAGTGCGGCAATTAAAGAATAGAAGACTGAAAATAGTTTTTTGTTTCGAAGAGTATCTATAGAAATAGAAGATACATCAAGATTTTGACGATTACATTAAACCACCGGTAGAAGAAAAAAGGCTCTAATCGTGCTATATGTACTGTTTTCTGCGATCATAAGACTAGGAGTTTTCCCAACAAATTGGAAAATTTTTGTAATTATAATGATACCTAAGCCAATTAAAGATTTAATTACGCATGGATTGTTGAAGTCAAACATATTAGACCGAGATTTAAGAGTGAAATATTGTAATTATGAACAGGAAATTATGAAATAAAAGCTGGTGTTCCACAAGTAAGTGTTCTCGGACCAACACTTTATTTTATATACATTTACTTCTCAAAGCTCCCACTCAAAACCTCAGGTAGGTTGTCAAGCCAATTATCTCAGATGCGATGCGTAAATGATCTCAAAAGTAAACCCATTACACACAAAATAACATAAACATTACACACACAGATAATGTTGCATACCTTGGTATTCACTTGATCGACGATTCACTTGGCGTCGTCATATTGAAGCCAATAGACTTCACATGAAGCCTCATGCATTCACTTATTAATCAATGACCAATTATTGAAGCCAATATACAACCTGGCTAAGATGAGACCCATTTGTCCATCAAGGCTCTCGTCAGAGAACATATAGTTTCCGGATTATTATATATAGAGAAGTTATTATTAAGGATGGGAAAATTTTAAATGTGATAAAATGTCAAGACAACGAATTGTAATTGTTGAAATCTCTTGGCTACTAAACCAAGATAAGCGATTTTTTGTGGCCACGGTTGGCTAATGTGGATATCAGTGATCATTGATTTTAGCAATACGGCACCACAAGCCACACAGCCTGCCAAACAATTCAGTTGTTGCTTGAGAAAGTTCTCGATTTAGCAATGCCGATTTGCCGCTTTGGTGCCATTTTAAAGACCAAATTTAGGTGAAAATCACAAACAAGCGATGCTCTGAAAGATGACATTTGACGCTGCATTGAGGAGATAAGCTATGCGTTTTCGTGGTTAAAAATTTTGTGAAAAGAGCAGACGTCTGCAGACATACTAGTGGTGGACATTTGTCCGACATCATATTCCATTAATAGTTTATATACATATTTCTACTTCACATTGGTGCAATTTATTTCATAATCCAAAATTCGACCATCCCTTAACGCCTGTCTATTGAAATCAACTTTCCGAAGACCCCTAAATAACTTACGAACTTGTATCATGCATCAATATATTTTATTTTATTATATATTAAGTGCTATTGAAAATAGGTCAAATCGATAGATTAATAAATAAAAACAAAATATGAATACGAATGGTGGTGATATTATTGTTATACTAGATTTCTTTTAATTTGAAATATACCGAGCCCTTAGCGCCAAATTATCGTAAGCGACATTTTCTAAATTTTTTTATTGCAAAAATTAAAATTTTATGGACCGACTTATGTTTTAGCGTTCTCAGAATATCAAAATTGTTAATAACTTCAAAATTATAGGGGGTAAGATTTTATCGTAAGTCAATGTTTACATTTTACAGTAAACGTATTTTATCGTAAGCGACACACAATGGTATAGAACAAAATAGGGAAATAAATCTGTAACATCTAAATGTTTAGATTGGTTTGAATGAAATTCCACAAGCGCAAAGAAGAAGTGTTGTCGAGTTTAAGTTTTGAACGTGGACCTCTTGCGACCACCAGGAGCGTGACCGAGGGTCCTCACAGTGGGACACCTCGGGTATGTTACATTTTTAAAACGATACTATTTCTTCGTTTGTGTTCCGATTTCAATTACACATATAGAACCTCGTCGTAACTATCTATTATCTCTTATAGCTTAGGAATATTTCCCGATTTTCTCAAGTTTTCATTTGTTGGACTAACAACACATGTATGTGTCAAATAGAAAAAGAATTGTTTAAAAATAATGACTAAGTCCAAAGTTATATGCATTTGAATTTAAAAAAAATTAAAAAGGCGATTTTTCGCTAATTTTTTGGGAAAAAAGAACTTTTTTTCTTTTTAAGTTATCGCAAAAAATTGTATAAGGAATTTCTACTTTCTGAAAGCTAAGTTTTCATAAAATATTTTAAAGGAAAACAAATTTCAAAATTGTTGTTACCGAGGGGACCAGGTCCTTTCAAAAAACAACTATTTTTAATGTAAAATAAAACTTTAGGGCAAAAATTCTCAAATCGCATATTCGATATCAAAATATAGTAACCGATTTTAGGTGGCTCAATATGTTTCTAATTATTTTGTAAAGGGTCCCGATAACCCCGACCCTGTTATGGATATTACAGCCAAAAAACTAAAAATTCCCATTTTTGGAATTTTTCAACATTTTTTTGGGAATTGCGGGATTGCAAATAATAAATTTCAAAATTTCGTATTTTTTTATTTTTCCATTTTAAATAGAAAAATCTACATAACTGTGAAATTTCATTAAAAACTATTTATAAATAAAAATTTAATTTCAATTCGAAAAATGTGTATCTATACAAAAATTCAATAAAAAATATTTTTTGTCATATTTTTCAAAAAAGTATTCCATGAATTTTTAATTGTCAAAAGTTTGAACGAAATTATATTATATCGCATCATAACATTTTTAATTCTTTGTATAAATTTAAAAATAATCAAAAAAACCTTCTCCTGTAAAATTTGTGTTTCGTAGCTTATGATAATTTGGCGCTAAGGGCTCGATATGTTTGGTAATATTGTGTTGGGCATAACATAATATGTAGTTGTAAAGTAACATTTCAAGGTATTATTTTTTTTGCCTTGATTGTTTTGTCCATAGCTGTATATGCTTCGATGAAAATATGTATAAAGGTCCTTAAAAGAAATTGTCACCAAGCCCTTCGTATCTAACCTATAGTGTAGTCAATCACAACACTTTCCAACACCCAACCCAAACAGATTTGTAGACAAATATTAAATTTATTATTTTTCTTATTATTTGTATTTTACATATTTATATACATATATACAAGACTTACATACATACATACATGAATAAATAATAAGTAAACATATCAAAGTATACGTAAAATCATTCAATAATAAAAAAATAAACAATTTGAACAATAACAGAGAATAACTTAAAAAGAAGAAAAAATATATACATATATAAAAAATAATATAAAAACTAAGGAATTTAATATATGGATGATTTATGATTAGATTAGATGACAATGCCTGTATAAATATTGTAGAGCTCTGCGCACACTAACTCATCTTCAGAACAATCCCAGCAGGCTATGTTCCACCTTAGAAGGGCTTTGCTTCTCCTAAAAAAAATTCATACACATTCAAAATTGCAATACAAAATAAGATCTAACAAACCTTTATTTAAAATTTAAACATGATTGGTTTTGCTATTATTCCTATAAGTTATGTAAATGTTTTCTCTCTGTAATAAAATGTATTGTGCTCTGTTTATTATAAATCCTTACAATAACCAGAAGAAGGTAAAAACTTAGTTTTTTTAATAATATTGTCCCTAAAAACCGCATCAGCAGCAGGGTGTCCTTGTGCCTGCATAATAAGGCCTTTAGGAGAGCCTATTTAATAAACAATACAAATACACCTGTATGCATACAAATTTGTGTATGGATATGTAATATACATAGATTTCCATAAATATAACTATTTCTGTTACGAAATTTGCTGCAACTTTTTGACTTCTTTTGTATTTTTTAAATGAAGACAAACAGATTAACAATGCAAATCACGACCTCCAGTGCTCCATATTATTACATATTTACTGGTTTATATCTCAATATCTCTCAGATTTGCTTCAATGGATTTCAAACTACATACATATTTTGAAATAGTAGATACTCCTAAATGAAATAAATAGCATATATAAACGCTGTGGTAACATTTATAGTTTTAACTACATCTTTTATTAAATGCCAGGAAATAACTATTTTTTTAATACTACGAAAGCAACATAAATAATTATATAAAAAACCATCTACAATTAACATTTACAAAACATAAACTAAACTAAAACAAGAATGAAAGAACAAAAAAGGCAAAGATATTTATATTAAGTGTGAGTTGAAAATCCAAACATATATATCTATATATACATATATACATACATACATGAATATAATGAATATTTACATTTATACCATGAATACATGAACTACATACATAACCACTGGGTATATATGTCAATATTGCATTATACATTGAGTATATGTAGAAATTATAATTAGAAACTATAAAATTACTTAAAAGAAAAGTTCCTATATATTACATGAATCTATGAGTAAAAAATTGTGCATATTAATATATATATAATAATAATAATAAATACAATAAAATATATAATAAATTGAAAACCATTTGTTGTTTTATTTAAAGTTTACCGCTCCCCGGTAGGATTTACTAATGTTAGTTCTTCAAGTTTCTCCAACCCACATAATCCTGCCTGTTCTTATTTATTTGCAAATAAAATATGTAAATTTGTACTGCATACTCTAGGGAGCTTTTTTAATACAGTTGACTGGACTCAAAAAAAATCCGAGTTTTACCCGGAATTTTTGAATATTTTTTTTTAAAAAAAAAATAAGCTTGAAATTTTCGAATCGATTAAAAAAAAAACAAAAAAATAGCTCCAGCCGTTCTCACGTGATGCCATTAGATACATAGACCATTTCATTTTTATATATATAGAAGATTTAATCAAGGTCAGAGTGACTATATAACTACAAAATTAAATACACAATTCCCAACATCCAAAGGGAAAAATGAAATTACTTGCAAAATATGTGAAATATCTCCCAACAAAAATATAATAACTCCCAATCGAAAATCTGTGTATTCGATATACAGTCAGCGTCTAAAGAAAGTGTACAACTTGTTTTTACATTTAAAACATTTTATTTACATATTAAAAAACTATTTGTTCTCCAGTTCTAGTATATTTTACAAACATTTAATTGTTCTCTTGCAATATATAAACAAAAAACTAAACTAGTTCAACTGCAACAAAAACAGTAACAACAAAACCAAAAATACTCCATTTTTAACGCGTCAAAAGAAAGTGTACAGTTTAGGGAAATTAGAAGAAAAAACGTGTTTAGTATTTTATTTGACATCTTTTGGGTTTTAAAACAGTTTCAAGCCTCCTTGGCATTGTTTCTACCAATTTTGATGTCACCGATGTTTTGATGTTGAACCACTCTTCCTGCAGGATTTCGTGTAGAGAGTCATTGCTGGTAATATTTCATTTTCTGATCTGTCTGTTCAAATGCTACCACAGATGTTCAATGGGATTAATGTTCGGTGACTGTGGGGGTTGTTCCAGTTGTTTCGATACCACCACCATGCTTTACGGTGGATAGTACATTTTTTGGTCGAACTCTTGATTTTTGCTTCTCCAAATTTTACTCCTTTTTTTACTTCCGAAAATCTCAAACTTGCTTTCGTCCGTAAACAGCACATTATTCCAAAACAATTTTCTTGGTTTTTATACCTGTTTGCGAATTCTCGAAGTCGCTCTTTATTTCGTTAGGAAATGTGGGGTTATTCTCTCGGAACTCCACCATATAGAGCATTTGGGTGTAGCGCTCGGCGAACCGTTCTGTTACTAACTCTCACTCCAGACGAATCTGTTAATTCTTCGCATAATTTTACTGCACTTACTGTGAATACTTTCTTCACTGCTCTCACAATCGATCGTATTTCAAGGTTGTTAAGGCGTTTTGGTGTTCCGGCACGTTGCTGATCTTCTAAAATTCTAAATTTTTTTGTTTGTCTATAATTTTTTTTACAGTATTATGGCTTCTTCCTATTATAGAGGAGATTTCACGTGACGATTTGCCTTCATTTTTAAATTTTATGACTTACTTTCTTGTTTCAATTGCAGTTTGTTTTCCCATTTTGGTTTTAAAGTTCTCGCGATCAAACAAGAAAAGCTACTTTCTTCAAATCTCATGAGACTAGCAGCAAGATCCACAAAAAATTATAATCTAGGCAAAAATAAAGAATAACAATATATTTTTTTATGTAGCTAGAAAAATCTTATTGCAATTCTAAATGTGTACACTTTCTTCTGACGCGTTAAAAATGGAGTATTTTTGGTTTTGTTGTTACTGTTTTTGTTGCAGTTGAAATAGTTTAGTTTTTTGTTTATATATTGCAATTAAGTGTTTTGTTAAATATACTAGAACTGGAGAAAAAATTGTTTTTTAATATGTTAATAAAATGTTTTTAATGTAAAAACAAGTTGTACACTTTCTTTTGACGCTGACTGTACATATATACACCACCAATATAATACTGGCACTAATTTTTCTACATCTATATTCTATCTATATTAAAGGGTTAAGGTGGACCTCATCTATTTCAAAAACGGGCTTCGGGATTTAGGAAATCCCGAAAACCCCAGGATTATCGGGAACGGGATTCCCCGTTTGGCATCTCTAATGTTAACACACAAACGCATGACAGATCATGTTGCTTCCTCTGTTTCTATGGGTGGTATAAATATTAAGGAATCAGAAGCTCTCGATGTTCTAGGCACATTATTAAAGTGTCGAAAGAAGCATTCAAGTGCCTCGGTTTTCTAAGACGGTGTAAGAAATACTTCACTTCATCTGATCTCCTTACTATTTACACCACTTAAATTCGACCTAAAATGGAATACAGTTCTCATGTATGGGCCGGTGCTTCGAAGTCTATTTTGGAGTTACACCGACCGCGTACAGGAGAGGGCGAAGGTGCTTATCGGTGACAGTAGGGTATCCAACTCTATTGATTCTCTGGAGCATCGTCGCAATGTGGGTTGTGATTCACTTTTCTATCGATACTACAATGGAATGTGTTCTGATGAAATTAGGGAACATGTTCCCGATACCCATAGTTTCTCACGAAATACGCTTTCATCAGCGAGGGCTCATCCATTCGTGGTGGATCGCACAACATCGTTTTTCAGCCGTACCGTCCGTATGTGGAATAATCTTCCTGTCGAAGTATTTCCTGTCCCTTTCAATGTAGGAAAATTCAAATCAAATGTCCACAAACACTACACAGAAAGAAAAAAGCACTTCTAAATTTAAGTTTATTTTACTCAAATTTAGCCAGAAGTGTACTTAAAAATTTAAGTACGATTCATACTCATTTGTACTTAGAATAAGTATAAACGGGATTGATTTCAAAAATCAAGCGGTAATTTTCTTAAAACAAGAACGAAATTCTTGAATTAAGTAAGAAAATCTTGTTTTAAGTACAAGTGAGAAGTTAAATCAAGTAGTTAATTCTTAAACTTCAAATTAAGAGTAAGATAACTTGAAATAAGAAAAAAATTCTTATATTGATCCATAATAGAAAAAGACCGGTATAAAATTTACTCTCTGAGCTGTTCTCAAAGTAATTTTCTACTCGCGCTGTCGGTTAGTTACATGAATAAACAAGCAATTTCATCAGTCTGTATTGTGCATTCCGTGTTCCGTGTTGTTCTCTATAGTTATCGGTCTTTTGTGTTTTTTTGTGTTGTGTGAAAAAAATATGAGTGAAGCAGAAGTGGTTCCGGACAAAGAAGACACCCTCCTGCTCCAGCTTCTCCAGGAGTTTCATCAGCCCAGTGTTTATGGGTATTTAAAAGGTAAGTCTATAATTTATTTATTATTGTGATTTATTTTTAAATAATACAGTTATTCTATTTATAAAACATAATACAGCAAGTCAATCGAAAACTTTGGATAAGTTTCTTTTTACATGTTTTCTTTTGGCTTACTATATTATGTTTTATAAATAGACTATTGAATTTGCAACAAATTCTTTAAAAACAAAATAACAGTACAACGTGGTATGTACGTACAAATTTATTAGTTGCTCATATCGTTTAGAAACCGGTTTTTTAAGACGCAAACAACAAAATTTGCACTTGTAAACAAATAATACAAGCATTTTGTTCTTAGTTTAAGAATTCTCGTGCTTGATGTTTGTGTGTCTATAATATAGACTCTATATTATAGGCACACAAACACCTATATATGTATTGACATGTGCACAATTTGTTGTTTGCGTCGTTGTGTGTATTAGTATAAATAACTGCGTTTTGTCCATGAACTGATAGTATTTTTGTACCACAAATGAAAAATATGTTTCTTATTGCAAAAATACAAGTACAGTCACTTAGAAAAAATATAAAAATAACTATATATTCTATTTATATTAATGATTTATCCTCATATTAATAAATAATTTTTAAATTTATCAAAGTTTTATAAAACGAATTTTGTATGGAATTATTGTTTTATAAACCTTTGAAAATTGTTTATGAATATGGGGGTAAATCTTTAATATCGTATAGTTAATATTATAAATGAATTTATAAATAATTTTCATATTATATCATTTGTTTGTACATTTTTAGCTTCTCAGGTAACATACAACAGCTTGCAATGGTGAAAACATTAAGGAAGCAATACCTCCTCTTGGTCTTCGAATCGAATTTAGGAAGAAGCTTTTAAGTGGACAAAATTCAGGTAAGAATTTAATAATACAGATTTTTGCAAATATAATTTAACAAATCTTAATCTTAATCTATAGTTTGGAGCCAATGACTACACAATTTCTGTTGAATCCAAAGTTGACAACTGGCTAATTGAAGAAGATGACTTCCGTGGCAAACGAGTTTTAAGCAAGGTAAAAATTGTTAAATTGTATTAAATTTAAATTAAAAAAAAACAAAATAAAATTTATTAAAAATAAAAAATAATGTGTTTTCTTAAATCAATCTTAGTTTGGCTTACATCAAGTACGAATTCGGGCTTAAAACAATCCTATTTTTGGATTATATCAAGTACGAATTCGTGCTTAAATCTAGTTTAGAATTCTTGAAACAAGCTCATTTTGGGATTAATTCAATCTCGGACATTCTTAAATCAATCCGATTTTTGGATTATATCAAGTATGAATTCGTGCTTAAAACAAGTTTAGAATTCTTGAATCAAGCTCATTTTAAGATTAATTCAATCTCGGCCGTACTTAGAGAGAGCTAAAATTAAGATTTTTGGGCTTGATGAATCCGTACTTGAATCAAGTATTATGTACTCGGTTTAAGAAAATCCGTACTTACCCTACTATTGACACCGCTCCGGATTGATTTAAGTACGGATTACTAAATTTTTTTTATGAGTGTACTCCCTCTATCCTCCTTCCCATAACCTATTTTCCTAGTTCCAACACAATGCATGGCATGAGTAGGAGTCCTCCCCTGAGTGCTGGTCCAAGCAAAAAAAAAAAATGTTTAAGATTTTTTGTTCCATTTTAATTCATTTAAAATAATGCGGTATTATTAAGTAATATAAGGTAATAGGTAAAATAAGATATTAATATATATCATTTATTAATAAAATTTAGAACTCCTTGACTTAAACTATGTACTTGTTTTCTTTGTTGGTAAGTTTCGGGCCCCAGAAATAAATGGATCTGAACTTAAAAAGAGCCTATTTAAATGATATGTATATTTTTCATGTATGTAGCAATCTAAACTGTTTTATATCCTTATTTTTCGCTTCAGCTGCTTCCTCCGATAATTCACTTACAATTTTTATTTATGTAAAAACTTTTGCGGACTATGTATTGCGAACATTAAAAAAAAAATTAATTAAATCGGTCCAGGCGTCCTGCGATTTTAGATATATCAAAAAAAATTTCCGTGGTCAATTTTTCTTTCAGTAAAGTCTTAAATTGGATTACTATGATCATTTAAACAAAAAATTTGCCAAATCGGTTTAGCCGTTTTCCAATTTTAGATACACCGAAAAAAAGTGGGCGTAAAAGAGGGTGTGTTCAATTTTTCATTCTTTAAAAACCTATGTTGGGCTATGACCAACATTTAAAAAAAAAAAATTGTCTATATCTGTCCGGCCGTTCTCTACTGATGCAATTACCAACGAACGACATTTGCTTTTTATTTATATAGATTTGTGTTTGTAAAACTTTTATTTTTTTAAACTTACAGAAAGTAGAATAAAGCTGTTTGTCAATTTATTAATGTTAAATCCCTGATAATGGGCCTTTCAAAATCTGCTGTCGAAAACTGTTTTTTTTTAAATATCCTAGAGTCTAGGACCTAGACTGTTACATAAAATACTGTGTATTTATGTACATTAGAGTTCGTTTGTGACCAGGTCACGTCATATGATTTTCGGGTATCACAATTTTTCTGAAGGTTTTTGCGCAAATAAAAATAATGGCGTCCTTTTTTTTGAAAATGTTCACTCCTTTTGGTGGTTCAATGCACCTAAATACGCGCATTTTGAGCACATTTTTCCGTAGAGCAAAAACGGTTGAATATATTGCAAATCTGATTTCACTAGTCGATTGTGCATCAAAAAGTAATAGAATTCATACATGGGTATACTGCATTACTTTTTTACTGCAGAAAGCGTTTCAGTAATCAGTAAATGCTTACTGGTAATGAAATATAATTTTCATTATCAGTAAATTTTACTGATACTGACAAAAAAAATCAGTAATCAGTAATTTCACTGAATACATACAGAATTTTTTTCCAGTAATCAGAAAAAATAAATATACCTATACTGAAAAAGTACTGGTACTTTTGCCCATCTATGATACAATTGATGTTTTTTGAATCCTTAAAATAGTTCCGAAAACCCACAACAGGGGGCGCTAATTAAAATTAAAAAAATGTATTTTAGATTTTATAAATACATATACACAATTCCTTTCTATCACAACCCGTTAAAAAGTTTTGTTAAGGCAAGCTAATAAAAATAAATAAAGCTAATGCATTGAAACACCACAAAGAGTGAAAATTTTCCAAAAAAAAGGACGCCATTATTTTTATTTGCGCAAAAACCTTCAGAAAAATGATTATACCCGCAAATCAAATTTTTGAAATTAACTCTAATGTACATATTTATTACCATGATCTCACAATATGAATTTAAAATGCCTTTTGTATAAAACAAATATTTGTTTTTTTTTTACTTTAATTGTTAAATATTGTTCTATAAACATGTATGTTAGGGATATAAATTTTGACATTTTTTGCAAATATGCAAATTGGCATAGCATAGTCGAATAGAGAATAGTCGAATAGAGCATTAAAAAATATGAAAAACCACGGTATTATTTTTTCGGTATATATTTTTGTTAAAAAAATTCACGCACCAAACGCAATAAAGTTTTTCATTCAATATTTTCAATTATTTTGAAAAACAATATATTTTATTTTAATAATAACTGCGTACATACTTCAAAAGATAATTTTTAAATAAGGGAAGTATCCATCACACTTGCAAAAAAAAAACAAGTAAGAAAGATGGTCGGTCAAGCCCGACCATATAATACCCTACACCAAGTAAATGAGCAAAAACATTTTTCTTTTAAAATATCAATAATTTATATTCGTTAGTGATTTTCGGAAGTGGGCCTTATATGGGAGCTATGACAAATTATGGACCGATCATCATAAAATTAGGTCGTGTGATCTATGACTATATGAAAGTTATTTATGGTGAATTTTGTGTGTATACCAACATTTTTAAGAGATTTATGTACATTAAAGTGATTTTTGGAAGCGGGTCTATATGAGAGCTATGACTAATTATGGACCGATCGTAACAAACTTTTTTAACATGAATTTCGTATATATAAAACTTATTTTGAGTGGAATTTGTGGAGATACTTATATAAATTAAACATTTATGACCGATAAAGTCCATTTGTATGGGGGCTATGTGAAATAATGGGTCGATTTCAGCCAGTTTCAGCTTGGTTCTTGGGCCGAAAAAATGCACAGCCAGCCAGACGGCCGAATGGACGGACATCGTTTAATCAACTCAGAAAGTGATTCTAAGTCGATCGGTATACTTTAAGGTGGGTGTTAGACCACTAAATACGCTTAATCCTAATTGATAAAGCAATTAGGATTAGCCATTTCTCAGATGGGAAAGGATTTTGTCGTCTTGCCATAGGGACTCTATACGACCATTCCCAGAAAATGTGTACTTCCGTGAGGGTTACTGAAATGGTAAGAATACGGACACTATCGGATACCTTTCCGGATGCTCTTAGGGAACGTTTTGCTGGATTAGAACTTGCCAATCTTTCTTTTAATTATTCCGGTATTCCACACATTTTTAAAAACCGTATTTAATCGAAACCGGGACTTCCGATGACCCAATACACAATCTTCGGTTGGATAATTTCTGCGTCACCTTCTTAATTTTTTTTATCATGATCTTCAAGTCCTAACTACTACATCATTTTATTTTTTTTCCTATGAAAAACGGAAATCTCTTAATAATGTATTTTTAATGTTCTACGGAATTTTACCTTATAATTGTTGCAACATATCTCAATATTGCAAGGTGGTGGGTAATGTTTAAGTACAAATTAATAAATATCTCTGAATTTATCCAGTTTAACATTATTTGGGTTGTTGGTAGAGTTTTTCTCCAGAATTCCCGGGACGCGAAATCGTTATTTAAAATATTCCAAAAACTCGTGAATGTTCAGGACTGTTACATAATTCTATTCCGATCGAAAGTGGAATTATTTTAGTATTTTTCTTTTTCACAAATAGTAAAACGAAAATATTTGGAATAAAACTACCCTCCGTGAAATTGAATTTTGTTTAATATTATTGGGTTTTCTTCAAGTTTTAATTAATATCTTTACTTAATTTTTGTTTTACATCACCAATTCAAAATAAAATATTTAAAAATACGAATTATTGGGAGCTATGATCAATTATGGACCCACAGCCATGAAATTAGGTCGCATGCTTTATTTATATATGAAACTTTTTTCTGTTGAATTGTTTTTGGATTTTCAATAGGCTCCGTCCTTAGGTCAAGAATAATACATGTGCCAACTATAATCGAAATATCTTCAAAATTGTCAGAGAAACATTTAGAGGGTATACTTTAAGATGGGTATTAGACTAATAAAAAACATGAACGCATAATAGCCTCCCCACTATGCACAGTGGGGGATCTTAAAAAAAAAGTGGAAATAAATCTGTAACTTCTAAACGAATAGCCCGGCTATAGAGGAGGTGTCGATAAGTTTAAGTTTTGAATTTGGGCTTAAACAACCAAGAGGGGGCTGAGCCACAATGCCCCAAAGTGGGGCACCTCGGGTATATCAAAAATTAAAAATGATGCCAAATTTTTGTTTGTGATCCGATAGAAACGTTCGATGCAAATCCAAAAGTTAAAAAGATATTTGTGAATTGTTAATGACAATCCCACAATTCCCAAAAAACTTTCCAAAAATCCCAAAATTGGGATTTTTTAGATTTTTGGATCTATTGAAGGTACCAAGCTCGGGGCTATGAAATCCCTTTGCATGATATTGAAGAACAGATTGGGACATACAAAACCGGTCTTAATTTTTTGAAAGCAGCTATGCGATTTTAGAATATGTTGTCTAAAGTTGAAATTTACATAAAAAATAGGTCTAATTCGGAAGGCTCTGGACCACGCAATAATACGAATTTTGATATTATTTTGCTTTTATAATATTTCCCAAAATGTTATCTTTCAGAAAAATATAAACACATTATTTATTTTTTTCTCATTTTCTGTATAATTTAAAATTAATGTAGGTACTTTTTTCGAAAAAAAATGGCGAAAAAACGACTTTTTTATTCTTTTTAAGTTTGAGTGCACATAACTTTTGACTCAGTAGATATTTTTTAACAATTCTTTCTTAAGATTATTAATAAATTTGTTGTTAATTCAAGAAAATCGGGAAAGAATTGGATCCGTTATTAGCAAAATGGCAGACCAAGGTAGGCAAAAAAAATAAAATTTTACTTTTCAAATGCGAATAACTCGTAAACTATAAGAGATAATATATGGCTAAAGCAATTTTTTTTGTAGTTCTCGTCTAGTACATTCCATATATATAAAAATCTTTCAAATCGGATCGCAAATTTGGCATCATTTTTAATTTTTGATATACCCGAGGTGCCCCACTTTGGGGCATTGTGGCTCGGCTCCCCCTTAGTTGTTTAAGCCCAAATTCAAAACTTAAACTTATCGACACCCCGAAATTTTATTAAAATCGGGCTATTCGTTTAGAAGTTACAGATTTATTTCCACTTTTTTTTCAGATCCCCCACTGTGCTATGTAGGGTATAAAAATCATAAATCGACACAACTTTGTAAATACGATTTTAAATGAAAAATATAATAAAATAAAAGAACAAATGAATAATTTATAAAAATATGTTTATTTACAAAACTATGTTTGTCATTCATTCGATATAAAAAATCAATTTAATAAATAAATTGCTTTGAATTGAGTTTGAGTTTAGTTGAGTCGTTTCTTGAGTCAGTTTAAGCCTTCACTTTTTTATTTGGCACAAAGTTTGAAGATTTAATGACACATTTGTGTTGGGCATGAATGCCGTGAACGGGCATGCAACGGCAGTCTGTAACAATTTCGGTTTTGAAAAGTGTATCAGCCAGGGAAGAGGTGATCTGGTTGAGAGCTTTCTTTTGTTCCTGAGGTTTCAGTTGCTCAAAGTTTTGAGTGGCGAATACCCAACCGCCATTGTTCAAGACGAAATCAATACCCATATCGTTATGGAACTGCAATTTCGAACGTTTCTTGGCATCTTTACCATCAAGAGTGGCTATCAAACGGGAATTGAAGCCTAATTAAATGCAAAAACAAATTAGATGTAAAGAAGTTGATTTAATTAAAACTTATCATGTAAAACATACCGATCAGTTTTTCAGTGGGAACACCTTCTAGTGACATATCCTTAACTGGGGCAATTACATGCAACAAAGCTGCGTCAAATTGAGTTACGGCTCCAATCAAATGAGCTCGTACAAATTTCATCTATAATAGTGGAATTTTAATTATTTAAGATATAAAGTCTGATTCAATTTTACATACCATATTATCGTATTCTAAATTATTACTGCGCACAGCAATAATGCTCTTGGCAGCTCCGGCACGGAATGGATAGTTCAATGCCATACGGAATGCCAGTTCGTCAGATTGTGGAACCAGGCTCTTGACAATACCCTCCAGTAGGTCGAATACGTCGAGAACCTTCTTTTCGGTAATCATTTGGGAAATGCTGGACTCGAAGACGGGTTTAGGTCCATTAAGTTTGACATCGGCAAGATTGCCTTGGTAGTTAAGTTTGCCGTTGTCGCTGGTTAAAACAGCTGGGTAACGTTGGTTGGCACTATAGGCTACAACGCCTATTTGGACATCCGTAAATCCACGACTCTTTAGGGTTTCACGTACCTCGGTTACAACTGGAGCGACCAGATTACGCATGACGGTAGGGGTGACATCGACATCAACCACAAAGACAAGATCGGCTTTGTTAGTGGGTACTTTAAGGGTGAATTCTTCTCCAAGCTCACGTTGTCCAGCTTGACCTGAACATTTAAGGCAACGTTTTGGTAAGAATACGAAAATATCCTCTAACTTTAATGCCGAAGCATAAGCAGTTGCTATGGAGCAAGCAGCTGTTTCCTTATCCTTTTCAGCAGCAGACAATACAGATTGATCACAAGCATTGCGGTATGGTTTAGAGTCAATGAAAAGGTAGCCAACAGCTAGAGATGATTCATAGCCGAAAAGTTCATTACAAATTTCAGTACGTTGGATATTAGCATCTTCAGAGTGGGTATCTACAGTGGCTGGATTACATTTGGCAATACCATATCCGCTTACGAATGTAGCTGCGTCGCCCGCAATACTGCCATCAATTTGTAAAAAGTCGTCATAAGGCTCAGCATTGCCATTGCCCAAAATACCACGCATTTTGCTAGTGTAGAAACCATTTACGTCCACATGGCAAACCTTAAGATCGTTGGTACACATGATATGCACACCATATTCGGAGACCATGTAAACGGTATAGTATAAACGCCAAGCATGCATTCCATTCTCATGTTGGGGATATTCGACAGCTTTGCCATTCAATTTCAAAACACCGCCGTCGTTAATTTCCATAAATTGACCTTCGCGATCGGTTAGGTAAATAGATTTCAACTTGCCATTGTTTACCTGAGCAATAACGGTGAAATTGTTGTCGACAGAATCTTGGGCTAAAATGTATTTACAGTTGCCAGTGAAGTGGAAGTGTTGACCATCAAATGTGAAGACATGGCCACCATCAGCAACATGACCTTTAAGATCGAAATCTTTGAAGATAAAGTCATCCTTCGTGAACCAATTCTCCCAGTCTTCATTAATAAGGAAATTCACAACACTGAAACGGAATGTTAATAATGCTGGCAATCGGCTAAACAAATCTGTTGGTACTGCGGATGACGTGAACAAGTCACTTAACGAGAAGCTGGTAATACTAGCACCAGTAGGAGCGGCCACCTCTAGACTTGCCCATATTGAACGCACAGCTTTGACAAATAATTTCACGAGTTCTTCGACCACCTTTTCATCGTCAACTTGTTGATGTTTAAGTTTGGCTACTGCATATTCGTGAACCTTTTGCAAGAATTCACTGGTTTCCCCGGTAAGTGGTAAAACGTGCAACTGTTCGTATACGATGTTAATGAATTCCAATGACTTCTCGCCTAATTGTAAGCTTAGCAATTTCTCCTTAATCTCACTTTGAATTGCTTCAAATGAGGGGAATTTAGCATAATAAATTTCATTTACTAAATCCTCAAAAGCTGTCGCCAAAGCCTTGTACAATTCATGAACAGCTTCATTAAATGGTTTCAATCCTTCGGCAATAGCTTTGCCGTAATTCTTCAAAGCTGGTTCATATTGCTTGAACACATCCAATACCGATTTAAAGGATTTGGAATACAAATTAACCAATTCCAGGCGAAGTTCACGCAAAATGTTGCTAGTATTATTCAAAAATTCTTCCCAGACAGGCATAAGAGTTTCTTTAATTACAACTTGGAACTTCTCGTGAAGTGCCACAAAAGATTTGTGTAATTTCTCATAAGCTTCAGTCCACAACTTTGTTAGTTCAGTAGCTAGTTTAGCAACTTTAGTGTAGAGATTTTGTCTGCAAATAAAATTTTTAATAATAAATGTTCATTAGTCGTACTAGACTAGAAGAAATAAGAAAACTTACAGGGTCTCGGAAATTTGTTTCATTGCAGGATCGACCTCAAATTCTTTAACGATTTCATTAAGATTATTTTGATAGCTGTTCTTCAATTGGCTGAAATCTGGAGCGCTGTCCTTTGATAATTGTACTTGACGATCCACTATTTCCTTAAGTTTTTCGAAACGTTTTTTCAGCTCAGTCGACACTTCAGATTCGTGTTTCATTTCATTTTCGAGAACATTCTGGGGAAAAGTTGATCAAAAAATATTACACTTTTTTTTAGTTATAATTATTTCACTGTGACTCACCATGAATTCCTTAACATTTTCTTCATTGGCACTGTATGAGGTGCGCAAGAAATTGGCTGAATCTAAGCCAATGCGACCACTTATCAATTCTTTACTGGCGCCTTCCACTTGGAATTTCAACTCTTTGCCCAATTTAACTTCACCTTGAGCATTTAGTAATCCTTCACGAACCACATTAATCTTGGCCATAGTGGGTTGGAGTTCCGCATTAATTTCAACTGGTTTTTTACCTAATGCCTGGAGCTTAGCATTGAATTTGGTCTGTTTCTTTTGCTTGTTATAGTCGGCAACAAGTTTGACCACTTCTTCGTTGAGAGAGTATACCAAAAGTTCAGCATGTTCTTTGTTGCCAAAAACAAAGGCAGAAGCCTTCAAGTCTGAACCACCAAGGCTAATGTCAGCACCGGAACTGAATTCGGATTGTTCAGTGTTTAGGCCAGCGTGGCTGTTAAGGGTATATTCAAATCCTAGGCCAGACGAACGTACAATTTGGGTAGACGTTACATTAAAACCGTTGTTCGACTTAATGTTCTGCAAATGACTGGTGGCTACAATTTGCTGTTCGGGCAATTTGAAGATATCAAATACAACTTCGCCGTTTACGGTGTGATGTTCACGATTAGCATCTAATTTTCCTGATACAGACAGAGGGCGAATAGTAGGATGTTCCAATTTCAAAAGACCCTTTGCATTAATTGCAATGCGTTCTTTGCCAGTGAGGTCAGCTTGAGCTATGAATCTGGTAACGTCATGTGGCTTGTTTGTTTTGTCGATAAAGAAGGCTAAAGAGTTTTCATAGTGACCAAATATCTGACCATTTTCGGGATATTTCTGGTGAGCCTCCAATAAAATTTCACGTGAAGGAAGTTTCATTTGCACTTTAGCATTAGTGGGTTGGATATTTGCCAATAAGTTATATTTCAAATTATTGTTCGAATTGATGCTTGAGTCCAACATGTATTGGAATTTAAAGCCTTCACGGACATTCTTTGATTGAAGTTCAAATTCATAGGGGAAACCAATTTCACGCAAATCGAACAAGACTAATAATGAATGAATGGATGATTCTTCTTGTGTTAAATCATTGGAAGCCAAAACTTGAACATTGGTGCATTGTTTCTTTTCCTCACACACCGAAAGTTTAATGTTGAAGTCCTTGTTGGTTATTTTAAGGGTGGAAACTCCGTTTTTAGGTCCGAAATTTCCATTAAAGTTGTAGGAGAAACCGATTTCTTTATCGGTGGCCATTTCATAAACTTGTCTTGTTAAACGGAAGTTAGTATTTTGAGTAACACCCTTGAATTTAATTTGGCCTTGGCCTTCAAGTATGTTTTTGTTGTTTTCCTTCTTGAGAGCACATGTAGCGGTTCCAACAAATATTTCACCTTGAGCGTTCTTCAACATCAATGACAAAGATTTACCCTGAGTACGAACATCCAGATCATAGTTGTCCAATTTAAGTTTTGCGGAATTCCATTGGGCAACAACATAGAAGTCATCAACGGCATTGTAGGAGGCTTCACCAGTGAACTTGAAGTCTAAATCAAAAACGTTAGATAATTCCGTAGTTACCTTAGCCTTATGACGGCCCATAACATCGAATATGGCAACTATACTGATAGGTTCGCCATTGGGCAAGGATGCAGAGATTTTTACCCCCTTAGTGTGGCTTCCACGGTACAAAACAGTATCTAAACTGTACGAATGTTCATTATGCTTTCCGATCACGTTCATGCTATAGGAATCGTTGTCTAGTAATTTGCCTTTAACCTCTACTTCAAGATTTCTAGCTCCTTCAAAGCTGCTAGTTACCGTGAAGCGATTAACGACTGATTCTTTGCCATTATAAGTCAAATCATTTGATGATTTTACAAATTTATCAGCGTGTTTGTAGTTGAAGTCATATTTGACAGAACCACTTGCATTTTCTTCTTTAAATGAGCCTTGGTGTTCACGTTGGTATGATCCATCAATTTCCAAAGGTGCCTGCATCTTGTTTGTGTTCAAATGGAAGACGTAAGCTCCATTTCTTTCGGAACTCTTTACGTTGGCATTTAACTTAACAAATTGTTCGTTACCGGCAGTCTCATCAACAACCAATTCGAAAATGTAATTTCCTCCTTCAGTTTGTGGCTCCATAAACTGGACTTTAGTATTCAATGCAAAAGTCTTGAAGGACGTTTGTGGCAATTCAATGTTGGAGTGCAATTCATATTTGGCAGCAGTACCTCGTTCACCCAAATCGTAGTTTCCGTTTATTTTACTATTGACGGCATCCCCGTATTTGCCAATTATATTGAAAACGGCATGACGAACGGAATATTCATCGACGACAAACGAAACTTCAATGGGAGATTTTACCAATGGACCCTTGATGGTGGTTCCAAAATCAATCATTTTATTTTGGCCTTTAGGTAATTTGTTGATATGCCAATTGACATCTAAGGTTTGACTTTCAAAGTTTGTATAAATCAATTGGGATGCGGCAGCAAATTCTTTGGATTTAACATTGAACTTCTCTAATTTACCAGAAAGAGCAAGTGATCGCTTGTTGCCTCCATTCGGTAACTGATCGATTAATTGTACATCCATATGACCTTGTGCAATGCCAGTTTTGCCATTTGTATTCATCTTACGCTTAAGAGAACCGGAAAGCATACGACCTTCGGGGCAGGTTGCTGTGAAAGAACCTTGTATCTCACCATTCAAGCGCCAGTCGCCCTTAATCAAACCATTCGCATCAAACGAAAACTTTTTCTCGGATACATCTATCACATTCTTCGTATTAAACTTGATTTTGTCGACAATATTTTCGGTTTTGACATATAGCTTCTGTTGACCATCTAAGATGACATTTGCTTCCACATCATATTTAGGATGTTGCACGTGGAACTTGGAAGATAACTCAATTTTGTGCTTAGGTTCTGTTTTAAGAGTTTCGACTACAGCTGATATTTCACCCTTGCCATTTTTAGCCAATTTGAAGTCACCTTTCGCGGTTACAACGTTCTTAACTATCATATTCACTTTACCCGAAGTGACTTTATCTTGAGGATGTTGAGTGTCAGCCATTACTTTTATAATTTCAGCATTATCACGCGAAACTTTGAATTCAGAGTTTGTTTTTTCAGGTGTTCCAATTACTTTCAAAATCCACTGGGTTGGTTTGTCTTTGCCGTTGACTTGAGCAGTACCTTGTAAGTTCATGTAAATATCTTGTGGAGTATAACGCTGTCCTAATTCTCCCTTCAATGTCAAACCCGTGCCCCAGCTGGTGGTGAGAACATTATCCAAAACAAAGTGATTACCGACAATATCACACTTGGAAACAATATCTACAAAATGTTGGTTAAGTTTAGCATTAACCGATAATTGGTAATCATTTTGGGCATTTTGGTTGGCGGCATATTTAACTGCCACAGCAGAAACTTTTTTACCGCTGGTTGCATCTACATTAACTTCAAATTTGTTTTGACCCTCGGTTAGACCATGTACCTTCAAAGATCCCACATTCTGTTGTTTATGCTTAACAATTACTGATGATGTGAATTTGCTGGAAGCAATGGGATTGGGACCCTCTTGTTTAATATACTGAACTTCATTGGCCGAACTGGCCTCCCATTTGGCAAACTTGCTTACGACCTCCACATTAACCAATTGCTCTCCAACTTGAACATTAGCAGATGCACCATAGATATTTTCGGGTTGCTTTTCGTCGTTTACGAAAAGACCTGCAGCATATTCGCCAGCAGCAACTTTGAAGTTACTCTTGATGAAGGTAGTGTCTTCGTTTGATGTCAAATGCAATTCGGTAGACATTGAAGCTGGTCCCAAATCGGCAAAACCATTAAGTATGACACGGTCCTCTTTGTTAGATACTTGAAGATTTTCAAAGTTCAATCTGCTTTGATCTCCAGATTTTTGAACTAATACACGTCCATCGACACGGTAGCCATTAATTTCGTTGCTTACTCCACCATTGGCATCTTCAATTTCAATTACGGGTCTGTATTCGTTACCATTCTTCACAAAACCAACTTTGCTTTTCTTAACATCCTTGTCTTGTTCGTACTGAGCATACCAGACTAGTTCCTTGTCGTCATTGTTTAAACCGGCTTCGACGGCAAAGTGATAGCGGGCATTGTCCAATGAAGCGCGGCCATAAGCACGTGGTTTTGTTCCCAATTCAACTGTCAATGATGTATCATGTGATTCCTTAGAGCCAGGTGTACTGTAATCTAATTTCCATTGGTGAACACCAGCTTGTTGACCATTGTGATATCCTTTCAAGTTAAAATTACGTTCTGTCTTTACGTATACAGAAATATCGAAGTCTTCCAATAAGTCACCTTCTTGTTGGGTATCACGAATAATACCAACAACACATGGTGAGAAGCCTAAACTTTCAAATTGGTTGTAACAACTTTCAGTATTGTCTTTGGGTTTTGAACCTTTCAAGGGTATCGATTTGACTGGCTTATCTTGTTCGGCAATATAGAAATCATTTTGCATCTTCATATCGATAAGTTCAATTTTTTCACGAGGTAATTCCACATTCATATCAAATCCTGAACCTTCATGGGTAATAGCAACATCTATTGAGCTGCCAGTTGCAGTGTGCATAGTGAAAACGCTGCGTAAACCAGAGGATAGAACAAGTGCGTTAAATCCAATTTTAAGATTCACATTGGCATCAATACTGGGAACAAATTTGAAGTGGTATTTTGAATTTTCCCAGTTGGACTGCAAAAGGCTCTCAACATCAACGCTAACGCCAAAGTCCATTTTGTTGGCCATAAATCCATCAGACGTCAACTCCAAAGGTATACCAACACCTGTTGGGTATACAATTTCAGTATCCATAAAGAAGTTGTGAGATGTGAATTCCTTGTTATAGTTGCTTAGTTCTTTTTTAACTTTTTCGAAAGCTTCAGTGAACTCCCTTGTGATTTCATCAAAAGTGCTAGGTATGTTATCTCCCAAACTGAGGAACAAAATCTCAGAACCAAATACTTTAAGTGAAAGATCTAAGTTTAAGTCGTTTACATTCTTAGCTCCATATGTCTTGTATTTCTTGGCTACTTTGGAAGTATCGTCAGCGATGGAACGACGAGAACGGTGGCCCTCGGATTCACCTGCTTTGCCTAAGATATCGCCCAAGTCCTTGTTTACAAGCCCCTTTGGACCCAAGAAGTATTCTAACACATTTTCTAAATTCTCTTGACGAACGCTGGCATCCAAAATATTCATGTGTATGCCAAATTCTTCGGCCTTAACATTTAGACGTGCCGAACGTGGCAAGAAACCACTTTGGGAATATATCAGCTTATAATCAGCACTAGCACTCAAGCCCAATGCCTCCATCTTATAGGACACTTCATCGTTGTAGCTGTATCTGCGGATATCCTTGGGGAACTTTTTGGTAACACGGATGTTGCCTAAATAACGACGTTGCATTTCTTTATCTTTATCAGTGGAGTCACGAATGGCTCTAAGGCTTGATGTTATAAAGCCACCGACTTGGTTTACTGTTTCACTGTTTACAATTTCAGCAATTTCATTTGCCAACTCTCCCGATGGACATTCAATGGCAGCCAAGAAAGCTTCAATGCGTAACTCGGAATCTTCATTGCGATCGGCTAAAAGTTCTAATGCTTTCTTTTGCAAATTTGCATCACAGCTGGCTGCCGAAAAGGCTTGCAAAGCAGCAACGCGCATGCGGTTGGCGCGGCCTTGTGCAACACACTCAGTTAATGAGGAAGCAACGCCACTAGCCAAATGATGGGTGTTTCCAATGCCTTTCAATATGTACAGAACACGTTCTTCATCCTTTTTGGTATTTGCTTTGCAGTGCTTCAGAGATTCGGTGAATTTCTTGGAAATAGCATCAACTTCTCCATTATTGCAACCATGACGTTCGCAGTATTTTGAAACTAAGCTACCGACAGCCAGGTAGACTTCTTTAATGGCATTTGGATTCAACAAAGTCTGCAACAAAATATGAATTTATTTAAGACAATGTAAGTTCAAACAAGACACTTTTATGAAATTCTAAACAATTCTAATCAGAAATGTGCTCAAATTCTATTATTTTTCAATTTCAAACAATGTCTTGAATTATTAGGGTTTAGATATTGTACTCACCGATGCTTGATTTAGAGTATCCTTATCAACAGTTTGAACTAGATTCAAAGACATCATAGCGATGATTTTCTCTTTTTCATTCATTTTGTTAAATTGCTTGAGAATAGCACGAGCGGACTCTGATGTAGCTGTACGGAATAAAGCATCCAAGTAGACATGACGAGCCAACACTTTGTTGGGCAGTGGAAAAGCTGCCAATTCCAACAAGGTTTCGGTATCGGAATTACGCATTAAACGAATCAGTTCCACAAAGCTCTTCGCACTATCCTTCTTCACATATCCATCTAACAACTGCACCAACTCGGTTAAGCTACTCTTGAGAGCAGCAATATTCTTCGATGAATAAGTTTCTGGTTGTTGGAACATTATGGACACTGCGCGTGCACCAGTTGCTGGAGCAGCGGCAGGAGTACCAGCTGGATTTCTCAATTTCAAATTGGTCACAACTTTGGCGCACACTCCAATATCGGATTTGGGAACAGCAGCATATTTATATTCTTCGACGAGTTGAACATTGTTTACAACGCCCTTCTCAATCTTCGATTCTTTGGTGTAGTCAGCCATAAGTACGGAGGTGCTCTCCAAGCCCGGATTGGTTTGTAGGGCATTTGTCAAAATGCCGCTGTTAATTATCTTACGATAACCACATGCATTCAAATTTCGTACCTTGTTTACAATTTCAGCATTTCCGATTTTCGATACAGTGGTGTGAGTGGGACACTGACCGAAAACATCTACTTCTTGCACAGCATCAGGTTTTGACTGCAACATTGAGATGACTGCACGTTTAATGTTCAAAGCATATGCATTGTCTCCTTGATCGGCACATAACTCGGGCTCTACTTTGCCACCAACCATCGTGAAATGTACGGGCTTTTGTATGCTTTGCATAATCTTCTTTTCCACATTTTCTTTAGTGGCTGTGACTTTCACGGCTCCCAACTGCAAAGTGTAACCGCAATTGCCTTCAGCAAATAATTTCGCATTACCAGTTACTTTGAGACTGGTGTCATCGGAATTTCCAGCACCATTATTTAGGCCAACAGTCATAATACTGTCGAAGTTATACTCGTAAACATGGCCGGGCGTATATGATAAGTAACCATTATCCGCTAAACAACATGCAGAAATTATGAAATTATTATCATTATCACATACAAATCACACAATATTAGGCACTTAAAATCATGTCTGTTTGTTTTACTTACATTCTGGGCAACCACGCTTGCAGCTTGATTCTAAAAGAGATATAATAAAGAAATAAATCATAATCAATTAATGTTTAGAATTTCATTCAGAACAATAGCTCTAAATTTCAATAATAATTTTCATAATGTCCTAATTTTTCAAAATGTTATTATTGCCTTTCAAGCAAAAAATTTCCTAAAATAATACTACTCTGTATGCTATGTTTATTGTGCTTTCGTAACCAACCAGCAGAGACCTGTGCCGAACGCCTAGGAGTCGGTAAAGCCGAGACGCCGAGTCATGAAATATTAGGACATTATGACAATATGACTGATAAGAGACCTTGTGAATTGACCAATTAATATTTAAATTTACAATCATTTAATACAATTTTATATTAGCATTTTCTTTATTTACTGACCTATGCCATATTTAGTGTGATAGATCTTAATTTGACACTTTATAGCCGAGTTTCAACGACCAGCATTGTCATAAAAGCTTATTTCGAGAATATGTGCAGAATAGAAACATTTTTTCATTGAAAATAAAACGGAATAACACTATAGTCTGAAGAGTTGTGATTTTAGGTTTTAAGCAGTGCTGAAATGCCTGTACTATGATTTAATATTTTGTATTACCGACATGTCAGTTGCCAGACCACTCACAACTCTTAATTACATTTAAGGTATATAAAGGTCATATAACGTTCGTTGATATTAGAGTTATATAAAAGTATAAATTATTATATAAAAAGTTTATGATTCAGAAACGTACATAATATGTTATCATTATTATTTTATTTATCGACGTCAGAAGTTATAATATAGTACAAATGTACTAAATTTTCCATCCATGTTAGTTAACAGCCATGAAAATGGTAAGAGTAACATTGTACTGTTAGTATAGGTACATCGTTGGGTTTGTGAATTCGATAGTAACTAATACAAAGTTGCCACATGATAAAAGGTTCAATTGATTCAATGTTGATGATAATGCAGTTCTACTGTTAAAAATATAATTTTCATTATACGGAAATTATACACAATATTTTTTATAGGAAATACTTTTACTTTGTAGAAAATACTGTTATAGACAAGATTGTATATAGAATATACAGTTATACAGAAGATTTTCATAGAAAATACTGATTTTTGTTTGCATTTACAATATAAATGTAATATAATTTTATTTATTTATTATACCCTTCACCTTCGTGCGAAGGGTATATGTATATAAGTTTGTCAATCCGTTTGTAATTTCCACAATATAGTTTTCCGAACCTATTACAATCAAATATTGATTGTTTAAAGAAAAGTAATCGTTTAAGGAAAACTTAAAGTATTCAGCTGATCCCCTAACAATAAATTTCAGTGAATTTATCAATTATTGGGAATTCAGCATCATAAGCGTAGCCTATTATTCTGGGGTGGGCAAGTACCCTTCCCAAATAGTAAAAATAAAAAAATAAATTTTTATTAAAACGAAACTAAAATATCACAAAAATTCAGTTTGCTAACATAACTACTTCATTTTAAATATTTAAAACTGCTAATTTATTTTATAAAATATTTTTATAATTTTTTTTTGGTTTTTTTTAATTTTCCTTTTGATCCAAACTGTTATTTGTTCCTTATTATATTAGTTAGACAAAATACTATTTTTGAGTTGAAAATATTTATTTATATCTAAACTCTCTATATTTAAAAATCGATTAAAAAAATGGCCTTTGTACAAATAATTTTATAAATATCTTTATTTATAAAATTGAAAAAAAAACTGCTAAATTTGAAAATCGTTCCTGAAGCATTGCACTACGTAACCATTGTTATATTCTACGCATAGGTGAGAAACTTCTTTCGCAACTAGCAGAACTAATAGTAATGCATAATGCCTCTATGATAAGAATGTTTGCGCTGATGATATGTGTGAACATGAATCCACAATAACTAAGTTTAGGCTGTTTAGGCGGATTTGACTCCTTTATTTTAGCTTGTAAAAACCAAACATTACATGTTTGTTGTACGATTGGCATTGGAATATTTTTTAACTTTTTGGGTTCCGGAATAACAAAAAATATAGACTTTACAAACGTAACAGTAATTCTTAAAAATACGATAAAATTCACTCGACAAAAGTTTAAATATTTTTGACTTTAGTCTCTGACTGTATATTCTGGATCCTTATAGATAGCGGAGTCGATTAAGACGTGTCCGTCTGTCTGTTGAAATCAACTTTCTGAAGACCCCAGATATCTTCGGGATCCAAATCTTCAATAATTCTGTCAGACATGCTTTCGAGAAGTCTCCTATTTAAAATCAGCAAAATCCACAAATGGACAACCTAGATTTTTGACCTAAATCTGGATTAGTAAGTCATTAATATAGACAATATGGATATCTAATGATACATATTTCAAAGACCTTTGCAACGACGTATATAAGACCATAGTAAGTTTAGATATTTATTTTTAGACCTACAATCGGAAAAAATATTTTTTAATCCGAATTTTTTTTCACCAAAAATTTTTTTTTTTCAAAATTTAAAATAACAATTGGAAAAATTTTTTTTACAAAAAATTAAAAAAAAAATAAATTTTGTTTACCTAAAAATATCTAAAATTTGTATTTTGAAGTATAATTTGGTGAAAGACATATATAATTCGGCCCAGCCGAATATAGCTCTCTTACTTGTTTTTATTCATATGTCCAATTAGTAAAACCAAATACTCAATGTATTTGGAGTTCTACGAAACGTAGACTATATCTATAACTAGCTATAACTATATCCAGATATACCGTTAAAAAGCAGACGGACTACCAATTTTTTTTAAATAAAGACTTATTTAAATTGCCAGCCGCCGAATTGGAATCCCCAGAATGTTTTTATATGAATGGAAAGTGGAACCGTGCTTAATATATATCTAACGTGTAGTTTTGAGCAGTTTTGTAATGAAAAATTTAAATTTGCATTAGCAACATACCAATTTCCCTACAATTATTGAGTGTACTCTAAAGTTTTTATATTTCATTATTAAGCTATTATATTATTCACGGTTCATATCTATTAGTGGTCCTCCATTATTAGATACATATGAATATGGAAAATTACGCAGATACGTATGTACATATTAATTTTAAAATAAATATTGAAGCATGTAAGCCTGTATGAGTTCTTTACAAATATTGTTCCCATGTAGAAGTAGTAAATTATTTTGTTATTGTTTTTTATGAATTAAGTGAGTTTATTATAACTCAATTAAACTGTAGAGTTCTTTTTCAAAATAAGATTGTATGTTGAATATACCTATGTACACTCAAAGATCATCATGTGATTGTATTATACAGCGATCAATTTGTTGAATTGCTTCATAATGGTTTAACAAAATACGAAATAGAATTAAAATTTTATTAGCTATTTTCAAATATTTTTATTTTCTTAAATTCATCTTCCCTTATTAACAATAAAAACTTAAGTAGCAGTTAGCTGCAATCAAAAGTCCTAATTTTCTCTCTGTTAAAAATTATCTAAAATTCATTTGATGGTTAAATTCAACTATAACTTAGTTAATAGTAACAAAAATACTGTGTAGTGAACGAGTGAATTTGTTCCTGTTAATGTGGATTACAGAAGTCATAGAACTCGCATATCCTTTTATAAATGTTTCTATATAGGTATTTGTCAAAATGTATTTATTTTTTAACATGAAATTTGTTAAAAATTAGTTGCGAAATAAAACTAATTAATTGCATTACTTTAATTACACATTTTTGTAGTTTTTTGGTTTTAATTATGTATGTAATATTTCACTCACCTGCATTAGTTCCGCTTGCAATTAAAATGCATAACAGTAATACTCCTTTGACTGCGAGGCGTAGCCGTAAACGACAAGGATTTTGCGACCTCATGGTGCGTTTATTCTGAATTCACAATAATTAACAAATACATATATTGATTAATTTTTAATATTAATATATACAAAACTATAGAGCACACGATTTATACTTTATTCTTTAAATAATTCCTTTTTAAAGTTTTCTTTTTTTTTGGAATTTTTTATTCTGTTTTAAATTAAACACACTTCATACCTTCACAATAACTTTTTCTTTTCTCTTTATTTAATAATATTTTTTGCCTTCTTACAATAAATATTTTTAAATATTTTTTTGTTAAACACCAACTCGAAACTTTTGTTTTGTTAAATAGATTTTGAGAAGACGACGAAAATTCCCGGCCGCATTCGAAGAATGCAACGATAAATCTAAGTCTAAGTAGGGAAGATGTTGAAACCTTTTATAGATTTATGAAGTGGAAATTTGAGCATGCAGAAGAGCAACGATAAATCTAAGTCTAAGTGGGGAATATGTTAAAACCTTTTATAGAATTATGAATTGGAAATATGAGCATGCAGAAGAGCAACAACAAGCGAAGATTTATGTTTCTTTAATTTGTGTGTGTGTGGGGTTGTTTTTCTTGTTCACGGTGAGTGAGAGTAAAGAACCTAGCGAACGGTCTCTTTCTTTCTGCCTCTCTCTCTCTCTTTATCTCTGTAAAATCTCAAAAAATTAGTATCACTAATCACGGTTGCCAGATTTGATTATTTATTGTCATTTTGTCGATTTTAAGGTTCCAAATGACCTTTTGACGATTTTTCCCATAAATTTAAAACTTCTAATTTACAATTATTTGTTCATTATTTTGTCTAATATTTGAAAATAAATCTATTAATTTAAGGAAAATGTTTATGATCGACATTTTGAACAAATTAGATAATTGTCTATGATAGCAGTAGGCAACGTTGTGCTTCAATTGGATTAAAATTGGTACGTTTTGGTATTTTAGTACGTTTGCTCTGATTTTTGTCGAATTTTGGTATGTAAAGAAATTTTTGTATACATAAGTATTTTCCGGAGAATATATTAAATATATTGTTTAGTCATTTCGATAGTTTTTTTTTAAAAAAATTCCCATTTTTTAGGGCAGTTAAAATCTATTGTAGGGCAGTTAAAAACTATTAACTGCCGTACAAGAAATGACTGATGGAAACTAACACACTAGCAATTTATTTACCAACACATACATAACACGGCTCAAGTTGGAAAGAGAAAACATGTCACACGTACATGAATGTTTACATCAGTTTTGTCATATTGCCCTTAATAAAATTATGGGAACTACTGATGTAGAAACCCATCAGCACTATCCATCAGATGATTTCACCTTAGGGTGAAATCATAGTAGGCTGTTAAAAATACATATAAAAAACTTAAAAAATGCCGAAAGAGAAAAGTAATAGACATTTTTTATTAAAATTAGTAAAAACCTATGAAAACCACTATATGCTGCTGCAAAATAAATAGTTCGAAAAAGTGTAATGTGGATCAACATATAAGATGTGAGAAACACCAATTGGCGTCTTCTAAACAAGAGAACCGTCCACAGAAACTAATCACGGAATATCCAGTGACTCCAACTGCCACAATATTTCCAAAGTATCTTTGTAAAGCATTGTTAGAATCCAATATACCTTTCAAAAAGTTAGTTGTCCGAGTTTTAAAAATTTTATTGAGAAATATTCTCAAATGTCGGTTCCGTCTGAAACTTCCATTCGTCAGAAATACATACCGGAATTGTATAGGGAATCTATAGAAAAAATTCGTGAAGCAGCCAAAGACAAATATATATGTATATATGGATTTCTGTAGATGAAGCCACGGACAGCGAACAGAGATATGTTGCAAATTTTATTTTTGGATTCTTAGAAGATTTAAACGACAATAAATCTTATTTATTGAACATGCAAGTATTTGAAACGGCAGATGGAGCGTCTATTGCAGCATTTTGTAATGATTCGCTACAAATATTGTGGCCTGGTGGTTAAGAATGTAGAAAAGAAATAGAGTTTAGATTTGATATAAATTTTCTGTATTTAGGCATAAAATATGAAAAAGTGTTACTTGTAGTAAAGGATGCAGCTACATATATATTGAGTGGAATATCTTCTCTAAAGGCAATGTATCCCAAAATGCTTCATTTGACATGTTTTGCACATGGTATCCTTTGACTAGCTGAATTCATTCGAACAAACTTTGAAAAGGTCAATAAATTGATTTCCAGTGTTAAAAATATTTTTAAAGGTAAATAGTGCTATTCAATGTGATATATGTTTTTAGAAGGTTATGTTAAAAATATATGTTTACCAGGCACCATGGAGAAAACAACTGTTTCTAAAAATGTATCCTAATCCTGGATTTCCACCGTCTCCATGCCCAACTCGTTGGGATACTTGAACTCTGAACATCTTGAAGAAGTTAAAGCAGTTGTTTTAGAACTTCACTGTCAAGATGCCGACTCAATTGTGCAAGCCAAAAAAATATTTAAAAACTCCGAACTAAGTTCTCAACTTGCATTTCTAAAATACAATTTTGCAAACATTTTGGTTTCTTTGTAAAAATTGCAAACTGCGGGATTATTAATTTCAGAGAGCACTAACGTTATATCAACAGTTTTTGACGGACTATACAAGATCGAGGACCAACAATATAAAAAGAAATTTGAGGCAATATTAAAAAGAAATCCCGAATATCAGCAGTTTTTGGAAATAAAATACATTTCCAAAAGATGAATATGTAAAATGTTTATCCTCGAATGAAATTCTCAAATTTAAATTTGCACCGTCAACCTCCGTAAAAGTATTGAATATTGTTTTTTTTTTTGTCTTCTCTGATCATTAGATATCCATGTTGTCTATATTAATGACTTAGTAATCCAGATATACATAGGTCAAAAATCGAGGTTGTGCTGGTTTTTACCTCATATCTCAGCCAGTTGTCGAAAGCATATCTGACGGAAATAATGAAGATTTTGGATCCCGAAGATATCTGGGGTCTTCAGAAAATTGATTTCAACAGACAGACGTCTATAAGGATCCAGAATATATATACTTTATAGGGTCGGGAAATTATATTGTGGAAATTACAAACGGAGTGACAAACTCCTTCACCTTCTCACGAAGTTGAAGGGTATAAAAAAACGTTTTAATAGTTCATATTTTATAAATATACTTTATTTTTACCAATAAAATATTCAGACAAATAAAAATATACACTAAATGATAACACTGTGCTCGAAATTGACACTTTTTTGTCTGTCAAAAAAAACACCGAGTGGGTTAAACTAATTCGGGTACGATGAATTCAATGGTGCTAACCGTCTTTTTATGTTAGTTCGTATTTTCAAGATATACCGTTATTTCGAAAATGGAGGAGGTTGCACAACATATAATCGCGTAATTTATATTTCTTCGCAGTCGTTTTAGAAATATTCATTTCGCAAAAAAAAATATTTTTTTAGAAAAATTTCGAAATTTTTGCTTTTTAAAACGGCGTTAAAAATTGGAAAATTCATATACGCTCTTAATCTCACATATAGAAAACAAAGTTCGAAATAAAACTAGCCCTAAATTATTAAAATCTGTCAACAACTTTTAATTTTATTCACAAATAATAAGACACATAACTCGTAGCAATTAACTACAACGTGCACTGTTTTCTATGTTTAGTACTGCAATAGTCGGCAATACAGTGCCGCTTTTACAAAACGACAAGATTCTGTAAATTTTCTCATTGTTGTTAATTTTTAATACATAAATTTGACTAGTGGAAAAGACAAGATATATATATTATATATCAACGTATAGGAAATTGTGTCTTCTTTTCAAAAATGTATACAATTTTTAAAAATTAAAAAATTTATAGAAGACTTTTTGTAAAAATGTGGTAACAAATTTTAAAATGTTATTAGGTGATCTTTTGTTTATAAAATCAAAAGTTGTAAACAGATCTTAATCATTTAGAACTTGTTTTGTATGGAACTTTATTTTCTATACGATTAAAAAAAATTAAGAGCGTTACTTTATTTTCCAATTTTTCATGACGTTTTAAAAAAAAATTTCGAAATTTTGCTAAAAAATAATTTTTAGTTTGCCAAAAAAAATCTATATTTCTAAAACGACTGCGAAGATTAAAAACTTGTTAAGCCTTTCTTAAAGCTAATTTTGCGGAATTTCGGTTTTTTAACTTTTTACAACAAACTAAACCGTTTTTGAGTTACGCGAATATATGTTATGCAACCTCCTCCATTTTCGAAATAACGGTATATCTCGGTGTATACGAGCCAGTGTTGCCAATTTAGCACTTTTAGTGCTAGATCTAGCACTTTTTAAACTCATTTAGCACCAAAAATGTAATCTAGCACCTAGCATTTCTAAATTTTTTTCTAGCATTTTTTTGGCATTTTTTTAAATTTTTGGTATTTTAATATTTTTTAATTATTTTTCTGCAAAAACAACATTTAATTTATAAAAAAAATTAACATTTTATTCTACAAAAATTCAATAATAAAATAAAGTTTGCCGATTTTTGGTCGGAAAAATGGCAAAGTGCGATTTGACGTTTTTAGTACTCAAAATAGAATGAATACAAATTGAACTGTAATTGTTTTTGTAAGAAAAAAGATTATATAAAAACAGAATCCGAATTTAAGGAGCTTAAATTGCAATATTTTAATAATTTAATGAATCAAAATGTAAAATGTTTGTTATAATTTTAGTCGTCCGCCAATGTGTATAACAGCTACTTCAAAGATTTCTATAAACCTATACTATAGAATTATTAAAGTTAATTAAGACTGATACTTGATTTTCCAGAAATTGAAACATTGTTGGTCCGAATTTGTATACGTCCGAAACGTTTGCTAAATTGTACTTTACCACATGCAAGTAATTACTTGTAAGTAATGAATACGTATTATCATCGAAAAACACCGAAAAACCACAACATTTTTTGTGTGTCTACACTATGCGTTGCAAGTTCATTTTAAAAAAGTCGCCAACAACGAATGTTCTTGCAAAAATTGCTATGTTGAACGAATTAAAAGAAAATATTAAGGAAAAGCCATTATTGCCTTGTTGTCAATACTGAAGAAAATATTTTCGTTAATTTTTTTTTTAATTAATGAAGTTTATTTTTAAAAATATTATTAATATGTGGTGTTGTTGTATATTTGTGTTTTATTTTATTTTTTTAAATACATAGAAAATTTAGTATTTTCTTTTACTAAGTTCTAGTAAATTGATATAAACACTGTTTCTTCATTTGTCATTTTACTTGCGACAAGTGAAAAAATTTACTTGCAAGCAAATTCTCTTGCAAGCTGAGCTGCAAGTAAGAAAAATATGATTGTGTTAGTAAATAACTATGAGTGTATTGAGTTTTTGAACTTGCATGTGGCAACGGGGTGTTAGTATTCGCACCTTGCACCTTGACGAAAATTGCATTATTCCTGACCATCAATTTGGTTTCAGAAGGAAACATAGTACTATCGAACAGGTACATCGGATAACTACACTTATTCGGAAAACCTTCGAGAGCAAGCAGTATTGTTCCGCATTATTTATTGACATATCTCAAGCCTTCGATAAAGTCTGGCACCAAAGGATGTGATCTTCCCTGGTGTACCACAGGGAAGTATTCTGGGGCCGTTCCTATATATTTTATATACTGCAGATATGCCTACGAGCGCACTGACTCACACATCTACATTTGCGGATGATACCGCTTTTTTAAGTACACATGAAAACCCCGTAATAGCTTCTGAACAACTCCAGTCTCACATCGGCGATTTGGAAAAATGGCTGGACAAATGGAAAATTAAGGTCAATGCAACAAAATGGATTCACGTTACATTTACTTTAAGACGAGAAAGCTGCCCTTCCATACAGATAAATAATATCAAAATCCCAGAACAGAGCCATGTGCGATATCTCGGTATCCATCTTGATCGCCGTTTAACATGGTCCCACCATATTGAAGCCAAGGTTACGCAAATAAAATTAAAGTCAGTCCAACTGTACTGGTTAATTGGCCCACGGTCTGCTCTAGACTTGGAATACAAAGTGCTTTTGTACAAAACAATTATAAAACCGATATGGCTATACGGCATTCAGCTATGGGGAACAGCCTCCTCATCTAACGTTGAAAAATTGCAAAGAAAGCAGTCAGCACTGTTAAGGACAATAACAGGTGCTCCATGGTACATTCGCAATAGTAATATCCATAGGGATCTCAATGTCCCCATAATACGCGAGGAGATCAAACTCTCCAGTCTAAAATACATTTCAAAACTAATGGATCATTTTAATTAGCAACCGAACCAGAACCATATTTCCATTATTTTTACGATAGTTCCAGCTACAAAAGATGAAGATGACGGAGAAAAAATTGCAAATACACTTTATCGATTAAATAAACACAAATTAAATTATTGTCGCTAACATAACGAAAAAAAACTGCTTAAAGTAACAGCTGATATCAACCGACAGCGAATGTCGTTAAAAATGTTACTGAATAGCAAATTCGATAAATTTTCGTTATATTTATTTTAACGATACGATTATCGTTATAAAAGTTAGTGAATCGGACTACTGTTGTACCATTCATGTTTGTAAGTTATTGAGAGGCTTCGGAAAGTTTATTTAAACAGACAGACGAACATCGAAATATCGACTACTCTATTTATAAGGATCATAAATGAAAAATGTGGAGAAAAAAAAACGTTATGATAAACTAATATTAAATAATTCTTATTATATAACACCTATTTTATAATATGTGAATTCTTTAATGAATTGTTAGATTTTTCTAAAATTTCGCAAAAAAACCCGTATTTTAATGTTTTCCGATTTTTTGACAATTTCAAAAATATTTTACCGATTTTTTAGTCCAATTTTGACAATTTTATACCAAAATTATCTGGCAACAGTGGAAAAGTATGTTTTTTATTATTTACATACTTTAGCTTAAATATTTTTAAACCTATTTTTATTTTAAGGAACCGTTAAAAATTACTAGAATTTCAGACACAAGATGCTAAAATCTTATACGAAATGTACAGGAACGAAACAATTCATATATATTTATTTTTTTTTTTGAAACCAATTCTACATGAAATACAAACTGTTAACAAAGTCTTTCAAAGCAATGCAAATGACCCAACGCGCCTTTTAAGAGAAATAACTCTATTAACCCTCCGTTAGTCGCAATCATTTTCAATCGAGACTAGTCGCAATGTATCAAATTGATATCAATAAAAAAGGCGCGTTTGAAAATAATCTCTTCACTTTTTATTTCGAAAACATAAAAACAATATCAAATGTAATGTATTTAAAAGAGTAATACAAAAACAGTTGCAGTAAAAATATTATTTTATCAAAAAATAGCTTAAAATTTATGGTTATAAAAAATGTTTGCCTGTATCAACCAGATCAGTTGCGAGTAACGGAGGGTTAATTAACTTTCTTAAAAAAAGATATTGGATAACGAACATATAGATGTATTATACGACGATTTCGAAGATAACATATTGTACTCCTGTATTGGTCATGAATTCGAAATGCATGTGGAAAAATTAAAAAAACACAGGTAAAATTCAAAAAAATAAATTACAAGAAATTAGAAATAATTGCATCAACATCGTTGTTGGATTAATAATCCAATTAATACAAAGGTAAGCTAAATACATATAAATATGCATAAAAAATACATAAACTAACCCCTTATTTAAGATTACCAGACATTATAAAAGTTTTACAAAATATAGATTTTTTTTCGGTCCAAAACGTTTTAAGTTCCAAAAATGTCGAAATTTTACAAGTTTTAAAATTATTTTGTATTATCGAGGAACAAATTGGAAAAATAATTGACCAGTATTCCAACATTCAATATATAAAATGAATTAATAAAAACAACACAGTATCTTTCTGGGCAGAGGCAAAAGCATATAGAGATGACGGAGGGAACAAGGGATTCGAGGAAATAGCCAATTTTGTTTTACAACTTCTCAGTCTTCCGTGGTGTAATGCGGACGTTAAACGTGTGTTCAGGCAAATGAACATCGTATAGACCGTAAATTCTGTTTTAGCAATTAGGTAAGACTTCATTGTTAAATTTTGATTTCTTAATTTTATGATATAATTTAATAACATTTTAGATATGGATTAAAAGGAAGCGGAAAGTGTTGTTACCAATATGATGTCCCAACGAATTATCTGAAGTTAATTGGATCTCGTGAAAGTTATGATAATAATAATGATAATAATGACTGGAATTTTTAAATTCATCAAATTATTTTCGTGATCTTAAAGCTTATGTGATCAAATATGAATTTTAAAAGTTCATTTTTAAATAAAAATTTAAAGTCTTTTTGTTTTTTTTAAGAATTTACTTTCGATTTTTGTTTTTAAAAATGAATTGAACATTTTATTTTTGATTTTTTTTAAGAAAAGATGTATTTTTAATTTCTTTATTCATATTTAAACTACATATAAAATATTTGGAATGAAATATATGCGAAATAATTTCGCAAAAGCAGTACTCTGTTTTTATTGTGGAAAACATGTGAAATAAATCTGGCAACCTTATTTTTCCACATGAAATAACACACGCAGCACTTCTTTCGCACGAAATTAAAACCAACAGCTAGCTGTCAAACAGCATGTAAAATTTTTCGCATGAAAAAACCATAATTTTTCGCAAATATGAACAGAGTACTAGACTTAAGTATGAAAATGAATTTTAAAGAAATACAGATCTCACAGTTTACTACAAAGCCACATTTTTTTTAGCACTTTTTAGCATTAACCGAATTAGTTTAACCCACCGGGTGCCCCGCTTGACAGTTTTTTCAACCTTTTCGCTTTTGGTTCTAACATCTGTCAAGGCTTGTTTTTATATTTAAATATCTACATTAGACATGCCCTTAAAAAATAGAAAAAGAAAAATAGTTATTAGCATTTCCCTACGTCATATATTCAAGAAAAACGTAATTTTTGTATTATTTGCTCACTGTTTTGCATGCAAAAGTTATGTAAACAACTATGTCAACAATAGAAATGCGAGTAAAATATGAGTAAACTAGCACTTTTTGCTCAATATTTGGTCAGATAAAACTAGTATAACTTTGTTATTTTTCATTCGAAATTATTGTTTTATACCTTGTTAGAAAGATAATTTTCTCTAGAAGCTTAGGTTTATTGCAAATGTTTAAAAAACGGTATTCAAATATGGAATTTGTTTAAGATATCGGAAAGAGTACCATTATTTACTCAATTTTACAACTTTCAATCAATTTCCGGCACGTGTTCTAGTTATCCAATTGCACTTAAATTTTGCAGTAGTAGTTTTAGCTGCTAATGAACAAAATAAGACAAAATAAGGCATGTCTAATCTACATATTCTAAGCTTATTAGCAAAATATTTATTGTTTACATAAATAAGTAAAGCCCTCACTATTCAATTATCTACACTATATTAAGTTTAAATACTCATTTGTTTAATTTTTCATTTTGGTTTTTTGACATTTGTTAAGACCAATCGTTGTTTTTTTAGAACTGACACCACCTTGTATGAATTCGCCTTGAGTGTAATCTTTCATTAGTATAGATAATGTTTTATGCGTGCATCAACATACAAAATTAAGATGTGTACTCCTTTAGATGGTGTACAGTAGCAGAATTGGGAACTCCAAACTACCCCAAAAAAGCTACTATGTGTTCCTCATACAATATTGCTAATTGTAATAATGAGATCGAAAAAATCTTAACATACATAAACATACAACAACAGTTTTAATTTATTTTATTTGATTGAAATTATTATTACAATTTACAAAAATATTATTTTTATAGTTCAAATCAATAGTGATGAATTTATGAACCTTTTACAGTGTTTTCGGTCACTATGTTCGAAGAGGTACTCCATCTCTGTTTTAAATCTACCACACTTTTGGACACCTTTTTTGCTCTTCAATTCTATTTAACAACAGCCCAATATCTCTCCACTGGGTTTTTGGAGGATTTGCCTTTCTTGGAACAAATACCACATTATTGTTCTTGTACCACTCAAGACCTTGCCTACCATAGTGACAGGTGAATGGAAGCATCCTCGTTTGCAAACATTCATTACTTACCATAGTGACAGGATGCCAAATCGGGCCAAAAATTAGTGGACACATTAAGAAGTCTTATAAATGGAAAGTACATAAGAAATAAAAACATTCACAGGGACTTGGAAGTGCCACTAGTGAAGGATGAGTTTAAGAAAGTCCGCGATAAATATATACTGAAACAGCAATCCCACCCAAATCCGCTTTTCTAGAATCCATTATGCAGCAGGTATATTTCTTTTATAAAATTTGACTTCAATTTCCGTGCTCTGTCTTTGGCGTCTAAATTTTTAGCAGAGTTCCTGTAAGGAACTTTTTGAGCCTTGTATGATTTTAAACCTGCATTGGCTTTAACTTTTCGCACCAAATAGTCCGAGTACTGAGCTAACTCTTTTGAAAATGCTTTCTATTTATTGGCTTTAATGTGGACCATTATATCTAACTGAACCAGATTTTCTATCAACGGACAAGTTCTCCCGATACTGTTTAATAACATTGGAATCAGTTTGACGGCAGACCTTTGATTGTTAGGCCAACTTTTTGTAGGACCATTTAGGTTCTGTTGAAAATATTTCATAATTTTAGTACGCACTTTTTTCTCGTCGCTCATTTTAATGAGATTAACAACAAATTAACTAATTTACATTAAACATAATAAGTCTGTTCGCGTACTTTCCAGTAAAAATTATCCAGTAACTTTAATTTAAAGCGTAAAAATACATTTACTCTCAATCTAAAAAAATATCCAAAAAGTACGCGAACAATAATTTGTAAAAATAAGTTGTATTTTATTATAAATTAATGTTAATTTTCAACTTTTTTGTTTTGATTACATTTGCAACAATTTGTTTTAAACATATTGTTCATGTTGATATTTTTTACTGGACAAAAAATATACACTAAAAATATCATGTTCTCTATCTACGAACTGTCACTTTTAACACTCTCTTGCTCTCTCGTTACACGTTTTTAAAAGTAAACGGACGGAATCCCGTAACTTCCAGTGATAATTTGTACAAATTATAAAGTACGCGAACAAAACTAATAACTGTCATACTTTTCCAAAATAACTTGATAAAAAAAACAAATAATACTTGGGCTAAAAGTTTTATGGAAACATGTGTGTTAAGGTTTTTTCGATCTCACTCCTTATTGAGAAGGATATTATAAAAATTAATGAAATGGAAGTTAATTTTTCAGACATTAAATTCCAAATTTACGTGTAATATATAAATGTCTTTGAATCCCAAAATCCTTACATTCGTATAAATGTATTTAGATTTGATGTAAAGAAAGCAAATAATTGGACCATACAGAGTATGCGACAAACATATGGTATTCACGTTAACCCAATGCTCTTAGAGAACGAGGATTTCAGTAAGAGACATTATGTAAGTTACTTACTCTCAAGATCTAGAGATCTCAAAATCAGTTTAGTTTATTGAAAAAATTAAAAAACCGAAAATCCAAAATAATTTCGGTTTTACCTTTAAGATAGCCTCAACATGTTGTTAATGTTCGCAGTCGTTTTAGAAACAAAAAATAATTTTTTTTAGCAAAATTTCGCAATTTTTGTTTTTTAAAACGTCATGAAAAATTGGAAAATGAAGCAACGCTGTTAATTTTTTCCAACCGTATAGTAAATAAAGTTCCAAACAAAACAAGATCTAAATGATTAAAATTTGTACACCAGTTTTGATTTTATAAACAAAACATATAGCAAATATCCCCTAATACCATTACAACATTTTTTCCCATATACTTACATAAAATCTTCAAACTCAGCAACAAACAGAAAAGTTACAGAATCTTGCCGTTTTGTAAAAACGGCACTGCATTGCCGACTTGCCCTTCTTGACAGAAAAAATGTGTCAATTTCGAGCACAGTGTTATTTAAATAAATTACTTCCAATGAATTTCACTGGTCGTTTTAGGTCTGCTCTACACAATCAGCAGTATTAATTTTAAAATTAAAAAAAATCATTCCATTATTTTTCCACAATTTATCGTAGCGTTATACGACGCATCGTATCCAAGAACACTATTAGAATATACAAGTGTCCAAAAAACCGGCAGATTTAAAAAAAAACCTGTTTGTCAAAAAACCAAACCATTGGAGTTTACAAAGATGAAAGAACCGGTTGATCGGTTTTCTGTTTTGGATACTCTAATGAGTATATATCATTAGAACCGAAGACTTCTATAAGGATATCTCAAATGATGTATTGCAACGCTTTGATACATCAGATTATCGCCCTCAAAACATATTTAATTTACCAATTGTAACTATACTTGAAAATACTGAAATTAATACATTTTATTCATTATGTTAAACAATCTTATTTACTGAAGCTGTCAGCGGTGAGTATTCGATTAAGCGATCGTGTATAAGTAACGATTCCACGGGGCAACAAAATCGAAAAAATTTTGGAGGCTTTTTAAACCACTACACAATTTTGATGTATTGTAGTTCCAGTAATACAAATATAATCCAAATTTTAAATTCTATGTGGTTTTTCCACATAATTAATTATTACTCAAAAACGGTTACTCCAACATTATTTTACTATTTTCACGTAAAAAATATATATTTTGCTTCAATTTGTTATTATAACTCCGAAACTATTGAGCCGATTGAAACGCAATATATAAACGGATTAAAGTAGAGTTTCGTGTTCGGTTTTAACCGAAACCGCGGTTTTTTACGGCCTAAAACCGAAACCGACAATTATTCTTCGGTTTTTTCTTTTAATCTATTTTCAGTAGAAAAATTCAAAATTTTGAAATGAAAAGCAAACTTTTTCATCCAATGATTCATTCAATTTCTTTAAGCAAAATCGATGTAAAAATATTCTAAGATTTCTTAAATTTTTTAAATTGTAGTCTCACTTTGTGAATTATTACGGAAATTTCAAAAAATACCATAAAAATACTAATAGTTTTTGTTACCTCAATATCATCCATACATACATATATCCTTGATTCTTTCTTTACTCAGAAGCATATCAACCAACTATTACGTATATAAATAAATACATATATAAATAACTAATATAATAAAAAGTACCATTAGAAGAAAAAGTACTTCTTTGTTTCCTTCGTGAGAAGGGTATATATAAGTTTCTCATTCCGTTTGTAATTTCTACATTTTTGATTTCCGACCCTATACATTATATATATGTCTGTCTGTTGAAATCAATTTTCTGAAGACCCCAGGTATCTTCGGGATCCAAATCTTCTATAATTCTGTCAGACATGCTTTCGAGAAGTTTGCTATTTAAAATCGGCAAAATCGACAACCTCGATTTTTGCTGTTCACCTGTGTTATAGGTATGGTTTTTATCCCGAGAATTCCCGGCATAAATTTCCCTGGAATTTTGTAAATTTTTCACTACCCGATTCCAGGAATTTTTAGTCAGGATTCCCGGGAATTAAAAACTGACGAAACTACAAAGAAAACAAGTTAGAGCTCTTTGTTTTTAAAAAAAAGTTTTTTTACAGTTTTTCGTTTATATCTCGGTCATAATATTGAATTCATTCCTTTTACTAAAATGTTAAGAAAATGTTTTTCAATTCATTTTGTAAATAAAACTGAATGAAGTAAAAACATTTTAACTCAATTTGTGGCAGATTTGAATCAACAAAAATTTAATCATTCAAAGTTTAAATAAATTCTGTTATCAGTTTTAACTTCAAAATTAATTAAATTTAAATTAAGCTTTTGAATGAAGCTAAAGAATTATATATTGTGAATTGATTTATGGAATGAAAGGCTGACATTTTTTAAGCTCAAATTGAATTATTAATACGAAGCTCTATATATAATGATTATAACACCAAGTTTTTATATGAAATATTGCAATAATATTTCTAATTTACAGTATTGTTATATATTTCGGGAATAGCCGGGTACCCGGGAATGTAAAAAGGTCGGAAAATTAAAAACCCTAGTTATAGGTGATTTGCCCATAAATTCTTCAGCTGAGATGTGTGGTTGAGGCTCCTCATATAGAAATTTTGTTGAAATTTAATATACATACATATCGTTTAAATGTCATATCAAATGTAACATTTAATTCATCATATGGATATGAGTCTTATTGGAATAAGTACAAAACGTGGACCTTGCTAGTGGCACACCCTGGAACCCACTGGGGGTTCCCCATAAAAAATTAGCAAAAAAAACTACTTCAATAATACATATGTATGTAGGTCGGATTATATCTATTTTAGAAAACTGATTTCTTATGCACTTTTTTTATCAATCAGCTTTTGTTACAATTTTTTTTCTAACATTTTATCTTCTTCTTCTAATAAATAAACATGAGTGTCGAGCTGCAGAACGATCAATCTGTAGAAGTATTTTCCAAACAATTGCTGGACATTGGCAACGGAAAAATCCCGGTTGACATTTCGACCCTCTGCATTTAATTTCCCGTCGCTTTCCGCCAGTTCACCGAATCAAAATCCGAAGTCATTTGTAAGGTGTTTACAAAAATAATGATTGGTTGAGCAAACGTGCTATATTGGCTGCGAAAAACATTGATGTCGACGAATTGAAGTTTAATATTCAAAGAGAAATTGCTGTCGAATTGATGACGTACAATTCGGTAGATTCCGTTACTTCCCAAGATGATGTCGTCAAGTGTTTAACCGAGTTTTTTAATCTCGCTGGAATTGCGTGTTTGCTGTATTAACCTTGAAAATCCATGCTTCTCGCATGGATCCGTATCGGATCACCATATGCATTATTTGTTTATAGTGCATTTACACTTGTAATTTTCAAACTAGTTTATGATCATAAGCTACTTTCATAAACTATACCGTTTACATCTGCATTTTAGACAGTTAAGTGGTTTATTTTTGACAAGTCATAAAACAGCTGACTTCAATGTAAAAAATTTAATAAAAATATGGACGTTGTTACGAAAAAACGTTGCTGAACGTACATATTTATGTACATAAAACATACCTTTTATTTTCGTTGTCCAAATTATATAAAAAACTCTTTTTAATAAATTTTTTAAACTTTTTCTTACAGTTTGGATTTTTTTTTAAGAAAACTGTTTTTTTATTTTTGAGCAAATGACAAATGTTACCAGAAAAATGTTGGAAAACAGAGTTGCATTAGCAAAAACTCGTTGTTTGCAACTAGTTTATCTCAAAAGTTAAATACAAACCTGTTTTTGTTTTGTATGGATAAACAAGTTTCTCAAACTAGTTTATCACCATAAACAACTTATAACATGTTTATGGCGTAGGTGTAAATGTACTATTACGCGAAAGATAAGAAAACAAAAAATATCGTGTATCATAGAATATTGAAATGAACGAAATTATGTATCAATTTGTTATTATAACTCCGAATCTACTTAGCCGATTGAAACGCAACATATATGTACGTGAAAATTTGTACATAGCATGGAGAAAATGTTTTTAAAATTCAATCATTCAAAAGAAGAACGAATATTAACTACTCAATTTTATATGTACATATATCAACAAAAAACTCAAATTTTATGAAAATGAGTGAATTCACTTAATTGTGAATAAATTCGAAAAGAATCAATCGATTTTTATGACCGATATCTCATTTTGTCGCTATTATATGTGGTATTGTCATAAAGCAATAATCCTGAACAATTTCTTCCGTTATCGATTTTTCATGAATTTTTTAAAACAAAAAAAATACATTTTCACCTAAAAATTATATTCTTTGCTTCAATTTTTTGTTATAACTCCGATACTACTGATGATTCAAATGCAATATATAAACAAATTATAGGTTATGTAAATCTCAACTTTTCTAAGTTTATTTTAAGAACATCCTTTTTGAGTTATCATGAATTATGTTGAAAATTTATGATTTTACTTAATAATTAAAAAAAAAAATTTGTCCATAGAATTGAAAAATGTTACCATTTTTGTACTTAAGTAGCCATAGTGCATCAAATCTATATAATGGTTAGTCAAACCTTTTCTTGCTGTTAAAAATGAATATTAACAAGTAAGAGTGCTATATTCGGCTATGCCGAATCTTATATACCCTTCACCTTTGTTGTGGATGCATTATTATTTTTTATAATTAGTATATAGGTATGTATGTACATTGCCCACTTTCAGCGTACAGCATCCTAAATTTATCAAGAACACAAAAAACAACAACAACGCCAAACGAAACGAAACACCAAAAGAAAAAAAAAATACGCAAGCCAATGAAACCAACACACATCGAAACATACGTTTAATTGTATAAAAAACAACAACGCCAAAAGAAACAAAACACAAAAGAAAAACAAAATACGCAAAGCATGCACATCCAAACATACGATTTGTTGCTTTTTTGTCAAAAAAACCAACACACAACCAAACAAACGTTTAGTTGTATAAAAAACAACAACAACGTCAAAAGAAACAAAACACAAAAAAAACAAAATACACAAAACTTGCACATCCAAACATACGTTTTGTTGTTTTTTTGTCAAAGCATGCAATACATTGTGTTTTTTGATGAAATTTTCAGAGGTTGTCTCGGATTTTTGCTCATATCTCCGTTATTTATGGACGGATTTTGCTGATTTTAAATAGCAAAATTCTCGAAAGTATGTCTGACAGAATTGTTGAATATTTGGATCCCGGAGATATCTGGGGCCTTCAGAAAATTGATTTCAACTAGACTTGCCACCTTTTGAAATTTCCAAAACGGGACACCACTAAATGATCAGAGAACAATGGAAAATGACCTAGCGTGGGTTATAGGACTTGCTGAGTACATTACAAATTGTGTCAAAAAATTTCAGAAGTACCTTCATATTCTGAAGTTATTCTGAAAAAACCGTTTACAGTGATGTTTTTCAACTTATCGATCTGTAACTCAGTCAGTTTTTGCTAGAGTTTATAAACCGGTTAACCGAAAAACCGGTTTTTCTTCCAAATCTCGGTTTTTTGCGAACCGGTTAATTTAAAATGTTGATTTTCGGTTAACCGGTTTATCCGGTTTTTATCACTCGGTTAACCGGTTTTTAAAATTTGGGACTAAAATTGATAAATCTCACGTTTTTGTGCATTTTTAATATTCATTGTATACACATTATTGGTCTGATTTGAAACCTAAACTGCTGATTTACAATACAAAACTGTTTAGATTAATATTTTTAAGAATTACAATGATTCTAAATAATAGAGGACGATGAGTTTACTTAAAAACTTTTTTGCACATAATGAAACTATTAAAAATTAAAATTAAATTCCGCATAATTCTATAAGTTTAGGCTAAATCTTACTAATGATTCATTAAAAACTTAGTGATGATCTTACCAAACGTTAAATTGAATTCGATGTACATACCTTCCTTCAATAAATTTGACTTCATTAGTGTATTTTGTTCTTAAAATTTTAATTTATTAATCACTTCGTTAGCTTTTCAGAAATATTACAGGAGAGACAAAAAACGTTCTAAAATTCATTATTTGAAATATTTATGAAATCTGATAATGGAGTTTTTTATAATAACAAATAATCACAGCTAAGTGGAAGTGCGTTTACATCTTATAGGTCCTCTTTTGGGACTTGGAACGTTTTGTCTTTCATATCAGAAAGTAGAGGTGAAAATAAATTTCAAAGTTATCAAATATTAAATTAAAAAAGTGATTTACATTTTTTGGTTGAAATTTAATGAATAAACCAATAATTAAAACAAGTATTTTATATTTAGTAACATATTTATAATCATTTCCATTTGACTGAGATAATAATTTTGAAATTTTTACAAAATAAATGGACTTAGCACTTTTGTATATTTATAGTTATTTAATATTAACCATTCCTGACTACTAAAAATTAAAAAATTTAAAGCTGTATATACTTTTTTGTACATTTTATGTTTTTTACACATATATGACGGTTAACCGGTTTTTTCGATGTCGGTTAACCGAAAAACCGGTTTTTTAAAAAAGTCCATTTTTCGGTTAACCGACAAACCGGTTTTTTAAAAAGTCGGTTTTTTATAAACACTAGTTTTTGTTCAATTTTTATTTTTTTTAACGTGTTGGGAAAGAAAACTTATTACGCTTCAAAATGACATGCATTTATTGATACATTTGTAAGTTATAAGTATTGTTTTTGTTACGATCTTTTTTGATTTGAGTCGCTTTTCATTGCTTATTTTGATATGAAAGCTTATAAAAATTTATATCAATGTATAAACAAAAGTTCTTAATAAAACATACTTTTTTGAGTATTTTCTCCCCCAGCGCATATAAATGTAAAAAAAACAGGGTAAATATTTTCGAACTTTTTTCGAAAAAGTTTAATAACTTTTGCAAATATATAAACCGATTTTAATAAGTAATATCTCCTTTTTGTCTATATAAAATTGTCTTTAAAGCACTGTGCAAAAAAGATTTGGTTTTCATAGAAAAAAATTAAAATAACTATTGTTGAATTTGAAAAATTTCGAAAAAAAAAATAAAAAAAATGTAACTTTTTTAATAACTTAAACAATTTCTTAGATTATTTTTTAAAATTTTGAAATCGGTTTTAAAATGTCTGAGTTAGAGGTATTGAAGTACTACTACTTGTTTCAAAATAACTCAAAATTTTGAGGGTGTTCAAAATCTTTGAAAACCGTTTTAGCATGTCCTCACCTAGGCATACAACCTCCATTAGGTTGCTTTTGCCCTAATATCACCCTTACTATTCTACATTTTTTGGGGGAAAATGTTATTGTGTTAGTGGGCGTGGCACCTCCCATACAAAGTATATAGTTAATTTCTAATATCTGGAGTACTATAATTGTGAAGTTTTTAAACTTTGTATGAATCAAATTCTTGTCACTATACGGAGATTAGCTGAAAATTGGCGAGACTGAATTTTTTAAAGTAAATAGTTATTTTCAAATATCTGGAGTACTATAATTGTGAAATTCTTCAAACTTTATATGAATCAATTTCATATCACGACATGAAGTTTAACCAAATTGGGAAGAATCGGAACAAGGTTTAAGTCACCTACCACACAAAGGAAAATAAATATTTTCAGAACTATATTTGCGAGATTCCTCAAACTTGTCCGATAGCCCACTTATCATTTTACATAGTTTGACTGTAAAATGGTCAGGATTGGATTAGTGGGAGTGACACCTCCCATACAAAGTATATAGTTAATTTTCAATATCTGGAGTAATATAATTGTAATGTATTTAAACTTTGTATGAATCAAATTCTTATCACCGTACAGAGTTTAGTTAAAATGGTCTAGATCGGAACAGTGGGTGTGAAACTTTCCATTCAAAGTACATAGTAAATTTTGAATATCTGTATAATTAAAATTGCGAGATTCTTCAAACTTTGTCTGAAAATTTATTTTTTATAATTTTACCTAATTTGTTTCACCTCATTAAAAAATAGTTTATAAAATCTTTAAATTTTTTTTATTTTACTACGTAGGAGTAACGAAGCGCAGCGGGTTATTTAATAAAGTTTACCTATTTCAGTACATAATTTAAAATTTATATTATTAATCGCTTCTATCAGCTTTTTTATTATTATTTGAAGTAATAAATTCAACAAACTCAGTCCATTTCAATGGACCAACAACTCACCTTTAACTAAAGGTACAAGCATCCTAGAGCGAGTATCGTGCCATTTATTTTTCATGAAACTTTAATGAGTTTATTGAAACTAATGAGTTTATTGAAAATTCAGTTTTAAGAAAATACTATATTTCAGAAAATAAAGCATCCTTGTTTATCGGTATTTAAAATTTTATATTTTTTTATATTTTTTGTGGTAATTAATGAAAAAGTTATGTTTTTTTTTAAACGGGACAAATGGCGTCCCGTTCAGAGTATCGCCGGGACACGGGACATTCGACTCTAAAACTGGTCTGTCCCGTCGAAAACGGGACGGTTGGCAAGTCTAATTTCAACAGACAGACAGACAGACGGACATGGCTTAATCGACTCCGCTATCTATAAGGATCCAGAATATATATACTTTATAGGGTCGGAAATGAAAAATGTAGAAATTACAAATGGAATGACAAACTTATATATACCCTTCTCACGAAGCTGAAGGGTATAAAAATAATGGTAATGAAAACTGATGTCCGGATTACCGAATAATCCAGATTAACGAGGTCCGGATTAACAAGGTTTTACTGTATATCTTAAACATCACCCAATACAAGAAAACATAAAAAAAATTTTTTTTAAATTTCGAATATATGTCCAGTCCAACACTCCATTTTTTACCAAAAACTTTTTTCGCATTTGTTTTATCGCGATTTTTGTATTTTTTTTATGAGCAATATCCAAATAATTATTTACAATGTAAGTACCACTTCCGAAAAACATATTAACCTACATTAATATTTTACAAATACCGATTTCGTACCAAAGTTTTACACAGATAAGTAATATGTGTGCAAAAATAAATAAATGTAGTTTTTGCAAGATGCTGTAAAAAATTACAGCGCTAAAATAGAGTGAAAAAAACCAAACAACAAAAGTCAGTTGTCAAAAACATATGGTAGTTTATGAAACTTAAATAGAATTTAAATGGCCAACGTTGGCCAGAGCTACCAAAGCTCTGAAAATAGCTCTGTTCAATAACTAAAAGTTGTTACTAGTTAATAACAATTGTTACTGGAAAAGCGTTCATTAACTCAAAAAACTTGCAAGTAGAGAAAAAATCGAGAGCGTATAAATTTTAGAGAGTGTTCTCTCGTTGCAAACTATTACAAGTTCTATTTTGAACTCGTAATAGTTAGCAGCTTATATTTCATATGTTTTGTGTTAAGCTAGGTACTCTGTTCAAAACTTCGTGCGAAATGCTGTCAAACTACATATAAAATATTTGGAATGAAATATATGCGAAATAATTTCGCAAAAGTTGTACTCTGTTTTTATTGTGGAAAACATGTGAAATACATCTGGCAACCTTATTTTTCCACACGAAATAACATACGCGGCACTTCTTTCGCATGAATTTAAAAGCAACAGCAAGCTGTCAAACTGCATATAAAATTTTTCGCATGAAAAAACCATGATTTTTCGCAAATATGAACAGAGTACTAGGCTTTATTGTTTATTTATTTACAAATTTTATTTTTGTGATGAAAAAATTTAAAAAAAGAATTTTCAATAAAATTGAAGAAAATGTGAGTATTTATACATTTTAAAAAGAATAAAACAATTGTTACTGAAAAAGCGTTCATTTATTTTTACTATTTTTGTGAAATTAAGAGAGTAATTTTGTAAATTTTGATTTTATTCTCTCGTTGCAAGTTACTGGGAAAGTAAATGAACAGACCTAATATGTATAACTTAATTGTGCGTAACAAAACACCTTAAAGGCCCAACTATAATATGCATACACTAGCTTAAGTCAGCTTAAGCAAATGTGCGAATACATATAAAACGTATGTGACAAACTATAATGTACTTAAGAGAGTTTCGTCAAGTTTCGTCGAATTTTATTTGCTTAAGCAAAGTGCGAAGCTGGTCGCACATTCCGTACGGAATCAGCTGTTTATTTATTTTATACAAAGAAAATAAAGAAATAAATGAAAAGGATGAAGAAAATTTATATATTTTGATAAAATAATAAGAAATACGTATTTTTTTAATTGCAAGTTGCACATAAATGTTCAAATGGGGCTAAATAGTTTTGAATGCACGTAAGTACATTATAGCCACCTAAAAGTTTCTTTGAATTTCCTTAAGCATTTGACAGACTTTTCGTTCGGTTTTGACATTACCTTAAGCTAGCTTATGCATATTATAGTTGGGCCTTAAGTCCAAACAAGTTTTTAGATATTTTTTTTGCCAATTTGTTTTTCTAAAAACCTAACGTAGTTGTTGACTTTTGAAATTAAATAAAATTCATGAAATATCAAAAATATCAACCACACACTTTTCGAAAAATTAAATATTAATTTCAAAATGGGTCAAATGGGATAGAAGAAGTAATCAAAATTGTTTTAATCACTATTATTTTAATAAATAAAACTTTTTTCTTCTTATTCTAGGCGTTTTAATATTTTATTATAAAAAACCGAAACTGAAACTGAAACCGAAACCTGTTTATTTAAAATAGAAAAATCAAGTTTTGTATAAAAATCTTTACATTTTCGACTGTCGTTGGAGTCATTGTTCGCATAGAAATGGATAAAATTAAACCCAAATCAGGGTTCTTTCACTTAAAAGCGAAATTGATACAACTTCTTAATAATTTAAATGGTAATAAAGCAAATAATTACAAAATTTATCTTATTTATGGTAAAAAGAGCTTTTCTAATTTTTAAGATTGACGATTTTGTATTGAAATCATCTGGCAACTATGTCACTATCGCACATTGACACCACACACAGTATGTCGATAAACTCTTTTGACACTGAAAATTATATTTTTTAATTTTTTTAGTAACAAAAATTAATAGCTTTTGGTTGCTTGACGTGCACAACTGAACTCATGAGAAATATTAAATTGTTTGAAGGAAAATTTCATTCAAATAAGATCAACCGAACTTATTGATAAGACCAGTTTCAAATTTTCATACAATTCGAAATTTCAAACAGATTCAATTGTCTTTAAATTTAATTTAAATGTTAACAATTTTATTCATATATTTCACATAATTTGAATACAAATCTGTCTAACATTTAAAACTGCGGATGTTCAAGTATGTTTTTATAATTCTATAAGTAAGTGGGATATTCTAATTTGATATATACTTACATACTTGATTTTCTTAAAAACCTGTAATATTTTGAATGAACTTTAGGCATGTTATCAGTAATTGTAATGGATGCTTTCACAGAAATGTAGTGCTATTCACTTACAATTAACGCATTATTAAAAAATGTTAACCACATATAATATATAGCGATTTTTTTATTCAGTAAAATTTTTAAACGACAACAGTGTGCTAGTTGAAAAAACTGTCAAGCGGGGCACCCGGTGGGTTAAACTAATTCGGGTACTCTGAATTTAGTGGTGCTAACCGTATTTTTAGGTTAGCTCGTATTTTCGAGATATACCGTTATTTCGAAAATGGAGGAGGTTGTATTACATGTATTCGCGTAACTCAAAAACGGTTTAGTTTATTGTAAAAAATGGAAAAATCGAAATTCCGCAATAAAATTACCTTCACGAAAGGCTTAACATATTTTTAAGCAAAATTTTGAAATTTTTGTTTTTTAAAACGGCATGAAAAATTGGAAAATGAAGCTACGCTGTTAATTTTTTCTAAGCTTATCTATATACACTGAATCAATTAAGTCTCCGTACAGAAACACTTTTAATATAAACTAGCAATTTATGGTCACTTTTCAATACATATTTACAAATTTTTTTAATTAATTTTATAAAATTTTTTATAAACTAGAAATCAACATAAAAAAATACAAAAATTTTCATTAAAAACATAAACATTTACATAAATTCAATAATTGTACCAAAAGTATCACCAAAAAAGTCTCCGTACAGTTGACCGTTTTAAGGCAAGGAACCCCAATATTAAAATTAATTGCATTTAATATGTGATAGGTCCTCCTTTCTGAGCAATTGCAGCATTTAAATGGCACTGCATGGAATGGACCAGCTTTGTTGTTGTTAGGAAATCTATTTTATACCACTCTTCCATTATAACGGCTTTTAGCTGATCTTTGCTCGATATATTGTGCTGCCGAATATTTATTTCCAAGTGATTCCATTAATTAAAAAAAATTTTAAATATGTATTGAAAAGTGACCATAAATTGCTAGTTTATATTGCAAGTATTTCTGTACGGAGACTTAATTGATTCAGTGTATATATAAAAATGAAATGGTCCATGGGCATCACGTGAGAACGGCTGGAGCGATTTGATTGATTTTTTAAAAAAAAAATTAAGAAATTCAGAAATTTAAATTTTTAATATATTGCCTTCTTTTCACTTCTCACTTTTCTTAATAAGAGAAACTTGAAGAACTGAAATTAGTAAATAGCTACCGGGCTGTCATCTAGTTGAAAATAAATTTCCAAACAAAACAAGCTCTAAATGATTTTATAAACAAAAGATCAAGCAAATATCCCCTAATAACATTTTAAAATTGTTTCCCATATTTTTACAAAAATTTTATACATTTTTGAAAAGAAGAATTTCCTATACGCTGATATATAATATATCTTTTCCACTAGTCAAAATCAGCAACAAACAGAAAAGTTACAGAATCTTGCCGTTTTGTAAAAACGGCACTGCATTGCCGACTATTGCAGTACTAAACATAGAAAACAGTGCACGATGCACAGTGGGAAAAATATAAAAAAATCGTATCTTTTAAACTATTAATCTGAGGAGTAAGAAATGTATGAAGCGATTGTAGCTAATAGAGTGATCTTTAAATATATTGTATTTGTAGACACCCTGTTTCATTACAGGGTGCATCAAAAGGAAGGTTTTAATGGAAATTACAATTTTTCATGATATTAAAGTTCAACAAAATAAATCAGAATATTTTGTTAAATAAAACTCAACAAAAATATATTTTTATATGCTAATTAAATCATAGCAATAGCTTTTTGCAATAAAAATTATTTAAAAATATGAATTTTCATTGAAAAATGTTGAAAAACACCTCCTGTTTATGATGGGGTTTCTCGCGTTTTGTTTCCTGTAAAAAACAATAATCCTTATTAGACAGTAAAAGACCATACAATTTTGGAAAAACCTTAATTGCTTTAAAATCAGATGCACAATAATTTCACTGCCTGATTTAGAAAATAAAATTTTAAATTTGGAAATTTATATAGAAAACAAATTTTAGTTTTTTTTTGTCGTTTCATAATAAATTCCGTGACGAAATTTTTTATTTTTTGTTTAATCCTATTTATATATGTAAATATCTCAATTTTAAACACTGTTTTGGTCCTAGTTATTTGAAGCCTGGCCCTATTGTGGTGAAATTAAGGACGGCTACACCAGTATCGCTAATGGTTGAGTATCCCTAACAATATGATTATATAGGAAATTAAATGTATTATACAAGAAATTAAACGTACATATGTATTTACAAATGTAAATAGTGCCAGGGTTCGTAGAAAAATATTGGTGCCAGAGCCAGATGGTTAAACAATCATTTAAAATTCTACTTTGTGGCAGCCATTTTTTTGTCCAGGCATACTTTATTAGGTTTAGTGTCAAATTCAAAAATTAATTTGGCGGCAATCAGGGGTACTTTTTTCTAATCCCTTTTCACATTAAGAAATTTTGACAAAAATATACTTTTATATATTTAATTGCAAAATCATTTTCACTACAACAAATCATGTCCTCGTAATCTTTAGGACTTGTTTTATCCAAAAATAAAATGTAGGTTCAATAGCGCAATAAAACTTTTAATAATAAATTGGGTGAAACATGAAACCAAAATCCCTCAATCGAAAAATGTTGAATGCATTTTTTAATAGCAACTACCATAGAGTTATTCTATGCAATTGAAAAAAAAAAGCTTGATTGGTCATTTTACCCACAGTGCGATATAGCTAATTACTACGAGTTATGTATCTTTTGTGAATAAAATTAAAAGTTGTGGACAGATTTTAATCATTTATTTGTTTTATTTGGAACTTCGTTTTCTACATATATGTGTGAAAAAAATTAAGAGCCTATATGAATTTTCCAATTCTTAATGCCGTTTTAAAAACCAAAAATTTCGAAATTTTTCTAAATTTTTTTTGCCAAATAAAATTTATATTTCTAAAACGACAGCGAAGATTAAAAACGTGTTAAGCTTTACTTAAAGGTAATTTTATTGCGGAATTTCGATTTTTCCATTTTTTTTTCAATAAACTAAACCGTTTTTGTATTACGCCAATATATGTTGTGCAACCTCCTCCATTTCCGAAATAACGGTATATCTCGAAATTACGAGCTAACCTAAAAAAACGGGGGCCCTTCTTGACAGAAACAAAAGTGTCAATTTCGAGCACAGTGTAATCGATATCGTGAAGTAAGCTTTTGTAGTTAGTTAAATGATTATCGACAAAATCAATCGACAACTACTTTTGCGTCTTCTTTGGCTTCAATATTATTTATTACTACAGAACAATATATGAAGTAATAATAATAACACTAGTTTACAAGGTTTTTGCTCATGAATTGAAACATATGGGGATTTGTGTAATTAGGTATTCTAACTTCAGAAAAAATATTTAAAAAAATCCTGGACGTCAAACTTTTGAGATATTTCTTAAAAACGAAACATATAAAAATGTACATTAAATTAGGACAAAAAAATTAAAAGTGAAGTGTTTTAGTTCTCTTTTTATAATTATTTTCATTTGTCTCCCTCACGACACTCCAACAGTAGTCTCCTAGCGTATTCTGATCCCAAAAACCTAGATAATTCCTCTCGAAAATCTTCAAATCTTGATGGAAAAGCTCTCCATGTTCGTCACTCATGTGTCCGAGGTTTTCCGGGAAAAAATCCACATGAGAATGTAAAAAGTGAATTTTGAGGGATATATTTACACCCATCAGTTCAAAATTATGTAATAAATTCACAACAATATCTCTGTAATTTTGACTTTTCTTATTCCCCAAAAATTCTTGAACAACAAGTTTAAAAGAATTCCATGTTGCATTTTCAACGTCGGTTAATAGACACTCAAATTTGGTATCAACCAAAATGTTTCTTATTTGAAGACCCACAAATATCCCTTCTTTTAGTTTAGCCTCAGAAAGACTCGGGAACACGCTGCATAAATATTGAAATGCTGGTTTTGTCTTATCTAAAGCTTTTACGAAATTTTTTAATGTAAATAAGCATTTTGCAGTGTTTGTGTTATAGGAAAACCTTGATTTGACTGAATAATTTTTCCGCAAATAAAACAAAAATGGTCTGGGTTTATTTTACACTTTCTAGAAGACATTTTAAAATAGTTTTTACTTTAGAGTTTTGTATTTAATAGCGATTTATTAACGTTTATCTATAGGAAAGATGTACTTTTAAACAGTATTTATTTTTTTCCCGTTCATTTTTTTTGGAATTTGTCAAAAGAATACAACTCTGAAAGTATCTAGTAGCTTCGCCAGAGTGTTATGTACCCAAAAACGATGTAAATACCTAATTACCACAATTCGGTACACTACAGTATGCATTAGTAGTACTCAGGTCAGGGGAAAAATAAAAACCCATATATCTCAAAATTTGGACGTATAGAAGGGAAACAAAAAATGGTCAATTAACTAGCGTCCCTAGCTCTTCTCGAAAATATAAGTTTCATTCCATGAGCAAAAAAAATGTTTGATTTGTAAACTAGTGTAATTAATACAAATTTCGAAAAATGTGTTTGACTAGCATTAATTCATAGTTGGGAAGTATAATGCGTCTGTGCTAATGTTTGTAAAGCCCTAAAATATTAGCCTAACACCCACCTTACAGTAAGTATACCGACCGACTCAGAATCACTTTTTGTCGATTAAACGATGTCCGTCTGTCCGGTCATGTAAACCTTGGGCCTCGTTGTTCCGAAATTTAAATTTATCAAATTTTTAATTTATATAGGTACCTATACAAATTTCGCTGCAAATATATACGGAATTCATGACACCTAATTATATGATGATCGGTCGCTATATACTATATATATAGTATATAGTCATATCTCCCATATAAATCCCGCTTCCGAAAATCACTTTAACGAGCTAAAATCTTGTATTTTGGTATACACATAAAATTTGAGGACGAAGCCTATTAGTCCATTATTAGTTCACCTAGCACCCATACAAATGTTCTCCCGAAATTGGACCTCATCGGTCGTAAATGGCTAATTTATATAGGTACCTACACAAAATTTCGCTCCAAATAAGTTATATATATATATATATACGTAATTCATGTCACCTAATTATATGACGATCGGTCTTAATTATTAATAGCTCACATTCACATTAAAAGAAAAATTTGTTTGCTCATTTAATTAGTGTAGGGTATTGTATATTTTTTTGTTTTCCTCTTTGTTCTTTATGCATTTTTGACAGAGATGCTAGTTGATATCAATTTAAAATGAAGTTGTCTATCATTGTTAAAAGGAAGTTACGGAACCACGCAATCATTACTGCAAACAATAAAAATTGTTTAGTAATAATGGATTTTCGGATCGTTAAATGTTAATAAATCGCACTAATGGTATTTAATAATTTATTATCAGAAATACGTAATCACAGTTTGAATCTATATTTAATTTGTTACTCGACTGAAACCACCAAAAAGATGCCGGGTATATTGATTTTGTCATTCGGTTTCTAACATATCGAAATTTTGGTCGTAGAACCAACAAGAATATATGTATATTCTGTGTCCTTATAAAATTCAAAGGCGATCTAGCTATGTATGTCCGTCCGTCTGTCCACCTGTTGTTATAGAAAATATAGAACTAACCAAGTCAGGTTACATCACAACAATCGGTGGCCGTATTATATTGGTTATTATCTTATTTGGTTATTCTTACTTGGTTATTCTTTGTTAGCCTATTTAAACATTTCTAATTTCGAATTTCATAAATCATGATTTTGACAATTTGCTTGTCCATTGAACACCTTATCTTGAGAGTGTTTGGAATTGGAATTGTAGTTTTAGCAAGACGCTGTTTGTAGTTTTAACAAAAGTCAGCTGTCAAAAACATATGGTAGTTTATGAAACTTAAATAGATTTTAAATGGCCAACGTTGGCCATTTAAGTATCATTTAAAAAAGCACTGAGAAACTCATTTTCGTATTTAAATAGAACTTAAATATAATTCATATTTAAATACGAAGTCAAAAACTGGCTCTTATATTGTAAATAAAATTATATAATAAAACAAAAATTATTTCTAGTGAATATTTTGGTTCTAACGGTATGAAATATACTTCACGAATATACTTAACAAATATACTAAAAAAAAATCATAAAAATCGGTAGAGCCGTTTCGTTCTGTTTGAAATTCAAACGGTGCACAGAGGGGCCAAAGGTACTCATTTTGCGGATTAATTGAAAAAAGAAATTTCAAGTATAGTAAAAATTGAAAGTATCCGATATTAATATCAAATATGAAACGGTATTTTTATAGTCACGTGTTGAAAAAGGTGAAAAAAACTAAAATAATTGCACAAATAAATACTATTTATAATAAGTAATTTCCAAAAATTAATAAATCTAATTATGCAACCATTAAGTTCAGGTATTTATTGATATGTTGCGACTAACAGAGGGTTAAAAGTTTTTTTGGTGAATATTCGAAGTTTTTTCTTATGGTTAATACGAAAAATACGATCGCGAGAATTTTATATCGGGAGCCAATTATCACTCACGCGCACATCTGTCTTTCAATGAACTTTTATAAATGAGTTAAAAAAATCATTTAAAATTAGTTCTTAAATAAATCGCATTTGAATTGTTTTAGTAGCAGGTGTTGGGAAAGATTTATTTAGTCACCCTCCCTCCCATCACTAGTTAATATAATGATTACGATTATATCACATTTTTTTATCGAATCTGCCTTACTTAGGCCTGACAATAAGTAATAAAATCTTATAACTAAAATTAAAACTAAATGCTCGCTGATGGGAGCTTTGATGGACATACGGGCCACATCTAAGCGGAGTGGTAGATCGACTCTACCAAGTCTTGATCTTGTTTGGGTCTGTATGTGATGTCTTGCAAGCGGGTTAGGGAGGTTCCGTAATTTCATACTATATTCTCACGGACATTCTTGAATTCATATTTAACTAACGGTACTTGTAGGTCTCTATGGATGTTCTCATTTCTTATGTACCAAGGTGCACCTGTCATTGTCCTAAGAATTTTCTGTATAAGCTCAATACTGGAATTACTGGCCGTTCCCCACAATTGGATTCCAAATGTCCAGATTGGTTTTAAAACCCGTTTATACTTTATAGTCAAGGCTTAATTTTGATTGCTCATTGATTAACCAGTAAAGGCTAGAGGCTCTTAACTTCATGTGAAGTCTCTTGTCTTCTATATGACGACGACAAGTAAGTCGCCTATCCAAGTGAATACCAAGGTATGTAACAGTATCTGTCTGTGCAATGTTTATGTTATTTAGTGTGATAGGTGGACAGATTTTGGTGGAACATGTAGTTTATTTTTAGAGTTGCCCACTGTAAATTTAGTGTGTATAACTATTGTAGATATAGCACAATTAATAATTATTTTATATGGAGGGTATCTGTCTTCCCCTCTTCCAATGGCCCTATAATTTTGTTAAAATATGCGGATTGGTCTAAGAGCTACCCACGTAAAATTTTGCGAGCCTCGCTATTGTTGTTGTTGAGATATTAATAAGTCCGTGAAAGAAGGGCATTTGACCCCACTGTGCGGCGATTGAATTATTTGGATATTGCTCATACAAACATACTAAAATCGCAATAAAACTAATGCGAAAAAAGTTTTTGTTAAAAAAATTAAAATAAAATTCTGGATAGGGACACCCTAATGGCCTATCGGTATGAAATATTTTATAATACTTTACGACCTATTCTCTTACCTACAAAATATACATACATTATTGTATAAAACATGGTGGCACGAGTTTTTTTTTATATTAGAAGATATACCGATATTCATAAAATTTGTATGGGGACTGGGAGGAATCATTGACCGATTCTTGTTATTTTCAACAGAGCTTGTATGTTTATCAAAAGAACGATATGTGATCAATTTGATGATAGTACCTGTAATATAGCAAAACATTTTTGAAAAATGTCAACTTTTGGAACGTTGTTTCACAAAAAACTGTGGTTCTATGTGACCGATTCTGTCCATTTTCAATACAAAACATTTCTGATCAACAAAGAATATTTGGGAAAGATTTCAGCATCGTATGTCCTTTCCTCGACATACGACGAAAAACAGACTGACGTCATAGCTATATCGCCTTAGCATTTGATAAGGACTCAGAATATATAAGGAGCCGCAGAACAAAAGGTACTTTTTCGATTTCTTTTACAAATTGATTTTGAAATCTTCTAGAAAAATATCAATTTCTCCAAATATTTTTTGTTCCATTTTCCATTCCAAGTATTAGAAAATAACTAATCCAATCTGGACCATTTTCAGCCAACTAAGTACCATGGTAACGAAATAAATCCTTGAAAGTTTTATGGATTTATCTAATACAGTTCACCAGATATTTGACAATGTCTATTTATTTTGTATGTGATGTACCAAGTAAACTAATATTAACCCGCCCCTTTTCAGCCAAATTACGTAAAATTATAAAAAAAATATTCAGTTATTCGGCCACATCGACTGTGTCGAACCAGACCATTTACAGCTAAATTCCGTACAGTGATAAGAAATTGCTTACTACAAAATTTATATACTTTACAATAATAGTTCTCCAGATATTCGAAAATAACTAATTACTTTGTATGGGAGGTGCCACGCCCACTAATCTAATCCCGATAATTTTCAGCGAAATCATATAAAATGATAAGAGAGCTTGATAAATATTCGGACAATTATAGTTTTCAAAGAACTATTTACTTTGTGAGGTGGGTGACTCACTCCCTCCCATGCAATGATAAGAAATTGAATAATGTAGGGTTTGCAGACATTAACAATTATAGTTCTCCAGATATTCGAAATTACTATTTACTTTGTATAGGAAGTGCCACGCTCACTACTCCAATTCCGCCTATTTTCAGCTAAACTCAGTACAGCAATAAGATATTATTCGTAAAAAGTAAATACATTATAGTTCTCAAAATATGTAGAAATAACTATTTACTTTGTATGGGAGGTGACTCACGACCTGTTCTGATCCTTTCCAATTTTGGTTAAACCTCATGCACTGATAAGAAATTGAATCATGTAATGTTTGAAGACTTCCAAAATTATATTTCTTCAGATATTCGAAATTACTACTTACTTTGTGTGGGAGGTGCCACGTCCACTAAAAGATTTTGCACGGATTGATTCATATTTGACCATAGCTCCCATATTGCCATCCGAAAATTACTTTAAAGAATGAAATCATCAGAAATCTATAATTGGTCATAGCTATCACTTCCGAAAATCGCTCACAAAAATAAATTACATATTGAAATTTAAAAAAAATTAACAAAGAAAAATATTGGGCTTTACCGACTATTTAATTGATATAAGAAGTTGGTTTTACTAAAGTAAGGAACTAAAAGAAATAAAAAATTTATAAATATTTTTTTAACTGAAATACATTTCGGAAAAAAGTTTACAACTTTTATAGAAATTATTCTGAAATCCCACATTTTTTGTGAAGTGAATGTGAATGTATAACAGAATTCTGTGATACTAACAAATTCCTATTATATTTTACTAAATGAAATATAAAATAAACAGCGGCCCTGAATAACATATCGAGCCCTTAGCGCCAAATTATCGTAAGCGACATTTTCTAAATTTTTTTTATTTCAAAAATTAAAATTTTATGGACCGACTGATGTTTTAGCGTTCACAGAATATCAAAATTGTTAATAAATTCAAAGTTATAGGGAGTAAGATTTTATCGTAAGTCAATGTTTACATTTTACAGTATACGTATGTTATCGTGAGCGACACACAGTGGTATAGAAAACAAGAGGGAAATAAATCTGTAACTTCTAAATGGTTAGATTGGTTTGAATGAAATTCCACAAGCGCAAAGAAGAAGTGTTGTCGAGTTTAAGTTTTGAACGTGGACCTCATGGGCCCACCAGAGGCGCGACCAAGGGTCCTCACAGTAGGAAACCTCGGGTATGTTACATTTTTAAAACGATATTATTTTTTGGTTTGAGTTCCGATTTCAAAAAAATTACACATACAGGTAGGCCTCCATTTACGCGGTTTGTTGGGCCCAAAAAAATAGCGTGTAAATCAGTAAAGTAAAGTAAAAGAACTCAACTAAAAAATTATTTCTTATCGAAAATTAAGGAAAATATTTCAATTAAAAAAACAAAATATTCTAATACATAAAAGAGATCAAAACATAACAAAAAATTCATAAAAATTAACGATGTTTTCAAAAAAAAGTTCGCTTGCGCGTTATATAAAAATCGTGTAAAAAAAATCGCGTATTTGAAAAAATGGTTGCTAATTTGTGTTCGCGTTATATCAAATTCGCGTAAACAAAGCACCGCGTAAATGGAGGCTTACCTGTATACATATAATCTTCTCATCGAGCACTACAAACCTCGTCGCACGGTGGCTCATATCTCAATTTCATCGGCCAAAAGTCCAACTTTTTGTTAACTCCGATTTCAAAAGTTTTAATGCCATTCAATAGTAGACATATTGAAACTAAGCCAAAGAATTAGATAAAAATATTGTCAATTGTGTGCGTGGCATGCTGTTAAAGTCATATATTTTATGTCATTTTATAAAAAATGTGATTTTTGTAAATTTGATCAGAAGCAAATTATCATTACTCGCAAACTATTATCGATAATTAGATGATTTTTTTTGTTATATTGGAGAATAATAGTCTTTAAGAATTGGTATGATTTGTCACTGTACCGTTTACACCTGATGTGTTATTAAATGTTTTCACAGGTACTATAATTTAGTCAAATTTGAATTTCAGTGGAATAAAAGTGCTTAGGGTCAAAAGGGGTTAAACAAATTTTACTACCGGGAGAAAGGAAAAAGTGCCCTCTTTAAGTCCATATATACTTGTTGATCTGTTTTGACCTGTTTGTTGAACACTTTTCTCATATGAATGAAATTACTCCCAACTTTTTTTTCTATTTTTATTTTACCTGTTCATATGACTGGCAAAAAGTACAAGTCGCAATTTTGAAGATATTGCGATAAAATTTAGTACATACATTTTTTTCGGCCCGCGGACGAAGCCTATTGAAAGTGAATGAAATCGGTCCATTATTTTACCTAGCACCCATACAAATTTTCTCCCGAAATTAACTTTATCGATTGATGGTTAATTTATATAGGTATCTACACAAATTTTGCTCCAAATAAGTTTAATATAAACTGAATTAATGTCACCTAATTATGATGATCGGTCCATAATTAGTCATAGCTCCCATATAATGCCCGCTTCCAAAAATCACTTTAACTAGCATAAATCTCTTAAAAATGTTGGTATAAACACAAAATTCAACAGAAATAACTTACATATATACTATAGACATAAAGTACATGACCTAATTTCATGTCGATAGGTCCATAATTAGTCATAGCTCCCATATAATGCCCTCTTCCGAAAATCATTCACGAAAATAAATTATAGTGTAGAGTATTATATGGTCGACCTTGACCGAGCGAACATACTTCCTTACTTGTTTTTATCTGCTTACAACTTTTTTATACTAAATGCTATAAAAAAATTAAAAGTTGTCTGTTCATCAAAAAAAAATGTCTAAAATATCTCTATCGGTGCAAAAGTTACAGAGTTTTGCCCGATGAAAAACGATAACGAGCCACTGTGCGCCGGGAACAAAAAGCTAGTTAATTATAAAATTGTATACAAAAGATTTTTCGGCACTAGTTCCATAGGCTATATGCTTGCTATAAGTATTACATTATAAATGTTTAGTATAAAACTAATATTTTTATGAAATTTAGTTTTTGGCAAAAGAGTATCTTAACAGACTGTACTGTACGTACATGTATGTATACTGAGATACTTGTGATTATACTTGGCATGTGTTTGAATTTTCCATTTCAGTGGAGACACATAATGGTACAGAGAAGTCAGTGAGCGCATGTGTTTTGTCACTAAACAATCCATATAATGCTAATGATGATGATATTTGTATCTTAAACTAATGTTTAACACTTCTTAATTTTAATTTTCAAGATTATGTATTTTCACTCTTAAGGGGGTGGAATTCTAAAAAAAAGAAAATGTTGACCTCCTTGAACAAATATGTTTGACATATGTTTGAACGAAGATATACAATCTACTCGTATTTCCATTTCGTTGTTACAAACATTTTTACATTCATTGCTTTTAAATAGATGAGCCGGTTGTCAATATCATTCCCTAGTCCAGAATGTTACAATCACAAAACTTTGTGGAATATTTGTACATACTTAGTACACTTTTGAAGAATATATCGATTCATTGCAAATCGTTATATGTATAGAATTCAATTTTAAATGTTTATATGAGAAAAAATTCAAAATTAAATAAAATAATAATGAAAACAAAAAAGCAATGTAGGTAGGTACATATTAAAAGATCAACTGTAATTTTTTCTGCTCAATGTTTTTATTTCTTATCAAACGACAATGTGCTATGGGAAAACAACAACATATGAAATACAAATAGAAAATTGTTTATTTAAAAATACGTCTTATCAAACATTAAATTGTTCATGATTTAATGAAATGCCAGCCAGCAATTATATTTCAAACAAACAATTTATTTTAAAATCAATAGCAATTGAAAAAAAAATTAAAATTTCGCATATGTATTAACAGATGTAGGTACCTACTATAGAATTTTTGGGAAATTCAATTAAATATGTATAAAAAACTTACCCTATTATCTACTATTTCAGCCCTGCACCGTGGGGAGAGTGAGAGAAAAAAGTGGAAATAAATCTGTAATTCTTAAACGGATAGTCCGATTTTAATAAAAATTTATATAGAGGAGATGCAGCTGAAACGCAAAGGTGGACGGAATCTACTAGAAGAGACCTACAAGATATTCGCATTTGAAAATTAAAATTTCTGTTTATTATAAATATGTATATAAATAACACTGTGCTAGTTGAAAAAACTGTCAAGCAGGGCACCCGATGGGTTAAACTAATTCAGGTACACTGATCAAGCAAATATCGCCTAACAATATTTTAAAATTTTTTCCCACATTTTTACAATAAAAATTTTTAATTTTTAAAAATGTTGTACATTTTTGAAAAGAAGACGCTATTTCTTAAATTTATGGATTCAAAATCAACAACAAACAAAAAATTTACAGAATCTTGCCGTTTTGTAAAAAGGGCACTGCATTGCGGACTATTGCAGTACTAAACATAGAAAACAGTGCACGATATAGCTAATTGCTACGAGTTATGTTGTGGACAGATTTTAGTCATTTAGGGCTTGTTTTATTTGAAACTTCGTTTTTTATACGTGTGAAATTATGAGCATATATGAATTTTCCAATTTTTTAACGTCGTTTTAAAAACCAAAAATTTCGAAATTTTTTAAAAAAATTTATTGCGGAATTTCGGTTTTTTCAATCTATACAAGAAACTAAACGGTTTTTGAATTACGCGAAAATATATGGTGTACAACCTCCTACATTTTCGAAATAACGGTATATCTCGAAAATACGAGCTAACCTAAAAAAAAGGTTAGCACCATTGAATTCAGCGTACCAGAATTAGTTGAACCCACTGGGTGCCCTTCTTGACAGAAAAAAACTGTATATTTCGAGCACAGTGTAATATATAAAGCTATAAATTCCCTTTGCATAATAATAAAGAACATATTGGAATATTCATTTTTTTAAAGTAGATATTCGTTTAGAGTAAATTTGGCATAAAGTTGAAATTTGGTCCTAGCAGTTATAAAAATTTTGAAATCATTTTTCTTTTATAGTATTTTCCAAAATGTTACGCTTCCGAAATGTAAATTGTTAATTTCTAAAAATGTAACATTCTAGTTTTGTCCGTTATATAATTCCTAAAACTTCTAGTGGCATCAAGTTACAGTTGATAAGTTTACAATTAACACCAACTGCATTACCAGTGTACTGTACAGTATTACAAAGTGTGTGTATTAAAAGAGAGTGATTATTTAAATCGTTGTGTAAATTTAAACAAATAAAGAGTTGTTACTGAACGCTTTTATTTGCAATTAACCCTTTGACGCATATAGGACACCGGTGTCCCAAATGTTTAACATTGGATATTTTCAAATTAAAGTTATTTTTGTAATCACAATTGCAATACAAACCGACTATTTATAAACAAAACTTTATTTTCTATGAAGTTTGGTACCACTGATCAGGAAAAGTAAAACAAATAATTCAACTTAGTTTTTGGTAATTTCGAAGTTATTTTTTATAATATTAAAAAGTGATTGTAATACATTAGTGAAGTTTTCAAAGCAATTTTTCGTTTGATTTTGTCAGAATAGTAAGTAAAGATTATGATTAATTGATTTTTGTTATAAAAGAAGATTTTGAACTATGCATGAAAGGTCGAGAGTGTGGAAATTTTCCCAACAATGTTTAATGTTGTTTATATAATATTTTTATATATTTAGGTCTATAAAACTACTAGAACATTCCGAAGCTACTGGTCCACTGAACCAGATGTGCCATGTATAGCTTCTGCTATGCCTCTTTCACGGTTTGAGGAACTGGAAGAAAAAATTTACATTTCTGTTACAATGAGCCGCAATTATTAACTTCTCTTCTCTTCTCATTCATTATAAAAAAAGGATAGTGGAAAAAAACTTCACTTGTAAAATAAAAGCAATAAAATGGATGATCCTAGTATCAGATTTCTTGGTTGTCACTTGCGCCATTTTAGTAGACCACTTGTTATTCAAATTTGAATTTAATCATCTACATTGTAGCTTCGTTGCAAACTTTTGCTCCTAAAAACGAATATATTCGTTGAACACCATTATGGAAACATTTTTTGAATAGAGAACGAAAATATCCATTTACTGATGTATCGATAATTTTTCCAAATACTTTCATTCAGAAGTGCTATCGCAGCAAACTTTTGAAAAGTAAAGAAATAAGTAAATTTTTTTTTCTAAAAATTAAAATATTCGTTGAGCACCAATACAGATATTATTCATAAGTAGAGAACCCAAAAAAAATCCTTATTTTTATACCCTACATCACCATAGTGGGGAGGGTATTATGCGTTTGTGCAGATGTTTGTAACGCCCAAAAATATTAGTCTAAAGCTACGTATACACGGTTGTCATATTCTTACAATATTGTCAGAAAATGTTCAATAAATGGTTAACACCCATATGTTTCAACATAAGTTCTCATGGTTGTGTTAACCATTTTATGAGCATGTTCTGACAATATTGTAAGAATATGACAACCGTGTATACGTAGCTTAACACCCACCTTAAAGTATACCGGTCGACTTAGAATCACTTTCTGAGTCGATTAAACGATGTCCGTCCGTCCGTCCGTCTGGTTGGCTGGCTGTCCATGTAAACCTTGTGCGCAGAGTACAGGTCGCAATTTTGAAGATATTTCGATCAAATTTGGTACATATTATTTTTTTGGCCCAAGGACCAAGCCTGGCTTATTAAATCGGTCCATTATTTCACCTAGCCCCCATACAAATGTCCCCTTGAAATTGGACTTTATCGGTCATAAATGTTTAATTTATAAATGTATCTCCACAAATTGCGCTCCAAATAAGTTTTATATATACATAATCCATGTCACCAAATTTTGTTACGATCGGTCCATAATTAGTCATAGCTCCCATATAGACCCGCTTCCGAAAATCACTTTAACGTGCATAAATCGCTTAAAAATTTTGGTATACTCACAAAATTCAACATAGTAAACTTTTATATAGACATAAATCACACGACCTAATTTCATGGTGATCGGTCTATAATTGGTCATAGCCCCCATATAAGGCTCACTTCCGATAATCAATCAAAAAAATAAATTATTGAAATTTTAAAAGAAAAATGTTTTTGCTCTTTTACTTAGTGTAGGGTATTATATGGTACTTTACTTTCTTACTTCTTTTTTTTTGCAAGTGTGACGGATACTTCCCTTATTTAAAAATTATATTTTGAATTATGTCCGCAGTTATTATTAAAATAAAATATATTGTATTTCAAAATAATTTAAAATATTTAATGCAAAACTTTATTGCTTTTGGTGCATGAACTTTTTTAACAACCGCGAAAAAATAATACCGTGGTTTTTTATATCTTTTAATGCTCTATTGGACTATGCTATGCCAATTTGCATATTTGCAAAAATTGTCAATAGTTATATCCCTATTGTGCAAGTCTTGTTTTGTTTATTTGGTTAGTTTGATTGTCCGGTTTCATGATTTTCTTCATGTTGTTGGTATATGAAGTGTTTTGCATGTGTAAAGACGTATATATTTATAAATACACAAACCTTCATCACTGTACGTCTTGTATTTACTATTTATATTAAAGTATACTTTGGTGAAGGGTATATAAGATTCGGCACATCCGAAGATAGCTCTGTTAGTTGTTTATACTCTGTTTCTTCACTTGAGGTTAATAAGGAAAAATGTTGAGCCATGAGCGTAATGTTAACCAATTATTAAGTATATAAAATGTTAAATTTCATACTTTATTAGGAATAAATGACAAACTCTGTTGAAAATGGTAAGAATCTGAATATATTTCGATTATAAATTACTGAATTAAAAATATATATTTTTTTTTACATTTGAAATAAAATATCTTCTGTGTAAGCTAGTCTTTCTAACAATTGTTATATTATTGCAATTGTTATATCATCATATTTAGGTGGAGGGAATATAGTACTCTTACTTGTTTTACAACAGACATGCGCAGCCCGTACCACAATTGTGGAAAATCAAATCACACGTATTCTTATGCTCTTACATTTTAGTAGTCGTTGTCCACTCAACGAGACAACTAGGAATACGCATGCATACTGGTGTATGACTTTTTCTTTATTTTTTCAGTTTTTGTATTTGTGTGTTTGTAGGTGCACTGAATAAAATAACCCAGCAGTTCTAGGAGACAGTACCGAACTAGTGATTTTACCCATCATTTAGGGTGGGAGCTAGTTACTTCAATAGCCACGTGACTAGTCATTTTAACACGGGCATGTCCTAAGCAGTGAGTCAATTGTCTCTTTTTGATTACAATGGGACTGTCTAATAGCTGGTCCAAAGTTGGCAACGCATTGGATTCACACATTGGTTACATAGCGTCAGTTACCTTGCTATCTCTGTAACTGGTTACTTGATCAGCTACTTGACTAGTTATTTTAACACGGATATGTCCCTTTTGATTACAATGTGACTATCGGATAGCTGAAAGTAGTCAACGCTTTTGGTGGGTAAAATAAAGTGCAGTACAAAAAAAGTTTGAAGTGACTTCACCATAGGTTACTAAGAGACACTAAAGTGACTATTGACTTCATGCTATGTTACATGGGATATCAGTATACTTAAGCAAAAATAAACTGTATGAGAATTATATTAACACAATTTATAAAAAACCAGTTTGTACAAATTACTCACAAAACGTTTAAAGTGACTACACTCTAGATTACTTAGTAGGGTATTCAATCGATTAACCGTTAATCGGTTAACCGATTAATTTTGGACGGTTAACTGTTCGAATAATTTGAAATTGCCGATTTTCAAATAACAAATAAACCGATTAATTTGTGTCGATTAACCGATAAACCGAAATTCCTTTTTTTGCACTTTAAATTTTTTTTTGTATTTATTTCTCCATTTGAATTCAAATACAAATTTCAAATTAAAATTAGATATTTTTTGAACATCCAATAAACATGTTTAGTGAGTATGTATAACAACTGACATATTTAATTTACATGTATTTGAAACTTTGTTTGTATTTACATGATAGACGAAACTTTTTTTTGAAATGAGTCTTTTATCATAACTGAACGAAACTATCAAATTAATCAATATCTAAAACAATCCAAAATATACAATCAGAGAGAGAGTTTTTTCCAAGAAAAGTTTTATTAAATCTAAAGAAAAAAATCGTTTAAATTATATTCTTTTTATAAAAGATTATTTCAGAAGATCTCACTAAAACTATAAAAAACTCACACATCGCTCACACATCAAAAAAAGTCGTTTCGAGAAAAACATCTTTGAATATTTTATGACATTTTACTATTTCTTAAATAAATTTTCAACAAGTCATGCGATTTCAGAAATTTAAATAGGAGATTTTAATATCTTTCTAACCCCCATTAACACGAAGTCTGGTTATGCCTTAACTAATAGTTATACTGCCGGTTAAAATTATTTTTATATGAAAACTGTCAGTATAACTATTAGTTAAAACATAACCAGACTTCGTGTTACTGGGGGTAACCTGTATTTAACCCATATTTTTACTTATCAAATATACGAGAAAACATGAATTTTTACAATGTTTACAACAAAAAAACACCCTCACACAAAAAATAATTTATTTTTTTGAAAACTGATAAAACTATATGAAAGATTATAGAACAGCGCATATTTTGTATTACTCAGTTCAATAAACACGGATTTTGAGTAATGATGTTGTTGCAGCAAATAGGCGATATGTTTACAAAAATTATCTCAAATACCTTATTTGCCATTTTGTATGTTTTTGTAAACAAAATTCGTTGCTGTATTTTCAATTTGAAATGAAAATATAAATTATTCGGTTAATCGAATAATTTTAAATTAACCGATTAAATCTAAACCTCGATTAATTATTTGCTCGATTAACCGATTAAACCAGAAACCCGATTAATTGAATACCCTATTACTTAGAGACACTTAAGTGACAATTGTCTTCACGCTAGATTACTTGGGATGCATAAAGTAACCAATTGTCTTCTCTCTGCACTACAAAGTGCACACACGTGTCAAATGACCAAAATATATAAAATGGTGTCAGCCAAGTGATAAGACATTTGTGACAATTACTGTCTTTAAGGGATACATTGACTACTTGCTTAACTGCTGGGAAAGAATTGAATTGTTGGTGAGAGTAAGTGTATTGGTGAGAGTATTTATTTTTGCGCATCTCTTTTTACAATAAACTAAATTAGCCCAGCAGTTTGAAAAGTGCCAATTGGAAACCTTATACTAGTTATATTACTACTTGAACAAAAAAGTAGTTCGCTGTGACTGCTAAAGTGGTAATTAAATGGTTATCACTTGCACTACATTTCACCAGCATATTCAGTAACAAGCAATAGTCAGCTATTTGTCCTAAGTTTTTGAAAATAAATTCAAGAAAAATAAAATCCTCTAAAATATACCACTTCGATGCCCACCAGGGCTGTCAGATGTGGCGGTATCTCGCCAAACGTGGCGATTTTTCATTGCCTTTGGCGACCAAAATTTCCAATTGGCGACATGGCGATTTTTTGGCGAGTTACAGACTAGTTGGCGTTTTATTTGGCGATTTTTAACAAATTATTTGTTTTTCTTGAAAATTTCTTTGATCTGATCATATGGATGCAGGTAGCATACACGATCAAATAGTTTGAACAATATTAATTTTTTCTTCTAAAATATTTAAGCCGTAATTTTTGAATAATAATGGAAATATTGATAACTTAATATGCTCATTAAAATTGGCTATTGGTACGCCGGATTCTTTTCTGCCATTGGAATCTATCGATTTTGACACAGAATTTTGATCGGAATTACAAAATATAAAAATGGAGGAATATGATGTAGAAATTTTAAAAGAAAATTGTTTTTTGTACTTAAAAAACTTTTAAAAGAATGCTTAAACTGTTACCAGAAAATATAACTCTTTTTAAAGTATATAATGAATTTTCAATATTAAAATGTGAAAATTTTCGGTAGTTCAAAAGTATCTGCAGGGGAATATGAATTGTAATATTCAAAATTAGCATATATCAATTAAACTTATATCTTTAAAGGTGAAATTTCAACAAATTTGTTAGATTTTTGGCCACAAGTTTACAATATTGCGATGCAGCTGGAATTGTTAAAGGCTTAGCATTGGCCGTTCCAAACATGTTAATTTTACCAACCAGCAACGCTTACGTAATAAAATTCAATACGAACTTTTAGATTCATTGATAAGAATAATAAGTTATAGGTATGAATGTTAATAAATTGTGTTGCAATTGATTTCAGCCACCAGATAAAATGCAGTGATAATGAAACTGCAATTAATTTTTGAAAAAAAAACTTTTGATATCAATTTAATATAAATAACTAATGCATTAGATTTTAACCGAAATAAATTGACTTTAGAATTCATAAAATATATATGAAGAATTTCAAAAAAAATATTTTGGCGATTTTTCGTTTAGCTTTGGCGATGGAGATAAAAAAAATCTGACAACCCTGATGGCCACATGTAATGCTGAATGTGGCCGTTTGTATTTTCGTTCTCAATGATGATGTAGAAAATGCAAAAATTGAGAGTAGACTCTCATGTAATTCTTAATAACAATTAGAGAGCAGTACAAATAAGGGCTCTGTGGTTTAGTGGTTAGAGCATTTGACTAGAAAACGAGAGGTTATGTGTTCAACCCCGCTCTCAGACAAATTTATTTTTTCTTTTTTTCTCAAATGCTGGAGTATTTTCACTATTGAATTTAATAGTGAAGTGTTATGCAGAGTGTGCCAATCGGCCACCTGCAATGACATCCCCGTGTTAAATTCACCAGTCAATAACATTGCGAGTGGGTTGAAAATTCACTAGTAGTAGTTCTCAGTGGCTAACTAATTCGACGTTGCGGAACTAGTGCGCAGCGTTGCCACTCATAAAATATTTTTCCTACCAAATTTCAGATTAAAAACTACCAAAACATACCAAATTTTAAATATTTGTGAAATGCTATTTGGATTCCTTTCAAAATTAATAGTTAAATTAAAATTATATTATTGCTGCTATAGCATTACCCTGAGGATGAATATTATTTAATTACACTACAATCATAATTATGTCCCATCTAAAAATTGTGTGTGAATCGTTTTATAATTGACCATAAGCCCCATATAAGCCCCATTTCTAAAACTTATTTTAAGGAGCATAAAACTCCTAAAAGTGTTGGTATGCCGACAAAATTCAACACAAATAAGTTTAATGGCGATGAGGTACATAATTGGTAATAGCTGCCCACTTCTGAAAATCACTCACGAAAATAAATTATTGAAATTTTAAAAGAAAAATGTTTTTGCTCACTACTTATTACTTCTTTTAACATGACTATACACAATTTAAATAATATGTGTTATAATTTTGAAATATTTAAAATGTGTAAATTAAATGTATAATACGTTAAAAGTTTTAGTATTGCAAGGCCTTTGGCATTTTTTGAACTGAACACTACTAAATACGTACACATTTACTTGAATAAACTAAAAATTAAAGAAATTCTGTCTTCATATTTTATAAATAATTTTATTATTTTGGATTAACATAGTTTTTTTGTTAAGTTTTTTGTTAATTTGTTCTTAAATACACATATTCAAAAAACCTACCAAAATGCGACAAAAATCGGAACAAACCAACCAAACTACCAAAAGTCAATTTGTTAACTTAAAACTACCAATTTTGGTCCAATTGGTCCAAAGCGGCAACGCTGCTAGTGCGATGAACTGCAGGGAGGGAAGCGCAAAAACAGAAATTGTAGTTTGTGTGTATGTATGGGTTAAAAATAAAAAATTCGCAACAACATCAAGCAGCAGAATGAAATATTTGTATTTTTACGCTCTATTGTTTGCAACTAAATGAGTTATTTGTACTTTTTAAAGTTTAGTTCATTGGTAGTTTAGTTACTAAACCGTTTTTATACCCTTCAGCTTCGTGAGAAGGGTATATATAAGTTTGTCATTCCGTTTGTAATTTCTACATTTTTCATTTCCGACCCTATAAAGTATATATATTCTGGATCCTTATAGATAGCGGAGTCGATTAAGCCATGTCCGTCTGTCTGTCTGTCTGTCTGTCTGTCTGTCTGTCTGTCTGTCTGTCTGTCTGTCTGTCTGTCTGTCTGTCTGTCTGTCTGTCTGTCTGTCTGTCTGTCTGTCTGTCTGTCTGTCTGTCTGTCTGTCTGTCTGTCTGTCTGTCTGTCTGTCTGTCTGTCTGTCTGTCTGTCTGTCTGTCTGTCTGTCTGTCTGTCTGTCTGTATGTCTGTCTGTCTGTCTGTTGAAATCAATTTGCTGAAGGCCCCAGATATCTTCGGGATCCAAATCTTCAACAATTCTGTCAGACATACTTTCGAGAATTTTGCTATTTAAAATCAGCAAAATCCGTCCATAAATAACGGAGATATGAGCAAAAATCCGAGACAACCTCTGAAAAATTCATCAAAAAACACAATGTATTGCATGCTTTGACAAAAAAACAACAAAACGTATGCTTGGATGTGCAAGCTTTGTGTATTTTGTTTTTTTTTGTGTTTTGTTTCTTTTGGCGTTGTTGTTGTTTTTTATACAACTAAAGTTTTGTTTGGTTGTGTGTTGGTTTTTTTGACAAAAAATCAACAAATCGTATGTTTGAATGTGCATGCTTTGCGTATTTTGTTTATTTTGTCGTTGTTGTTGTTTTTTATACAATTAAACGTATGTTTGGATGTGTGTTGGTTTGATTGCCTTGCGTATTTTGTTTTTGTTTTTTCTTTTGGTGTTTGGTCGTTTGGCGTTGTTGTTGTTTTTTGTGTTCTTGATAAATTTAGGATGCTGTACGCTGAAAGTGGGCAATGTACATACATATATACTAATTATAAAAAATAATAATGCATCCACAACAAAGGTGAAGGGTATATAAGATTCGGCATAGCCGAATATAGCACTCTTGTTGAGTTACATATGTATATGTAATGCAACCTCCTCCATTTTCGAAATAACGGTATATCTCGAAAATACGAGCTAACCTAAAAAACGCTTAGCACCAGTGAATTCAGCGTACCCGAATTAGTTTAACCCACTGGGTGCCCCGCTTTACAGTTTTTTCAACTAGCACAGTGTAATTCTTTAGAAAAAATATCATCATCATAATATTAATAGGCAAGTCGATTTCTTTAGACCCCTTTTACGTTCATATTATACATTCAATTTGAGCAAAAAATACACCACTTTAAAGGGATTTATTCACAGATGTGCAGAATGTATATTTTATTGAAATCCGTTCAGTTTTTTTTTTAGGAGTTAAAGCGCTTAAAGATGTTACTAACACATATGCAAAAACGTGTACATGTGAATCTTAAGCTAAAAAGTAAACAAAGCATGAATGAAATAAACAAGATTGCGATATCGACCATTCCGTTATTTTAGTGTACTCGTTTACTCTTTTTTCGTGACGTCAACAGTGACCCTTTTCTTACGTTTTGAATGTAAAATATTTACTTTTTATATGAAATTTCAAAACACAAAGTGAAAAATAAATAAAAAAATTAATTAAAAATTAAAATGTGGTGTGCAGTCAAAAATTGCAATAATAGTAATAACTAACAAAATTCGACCACTTTTAAACGCTTTTTACCACTTTTATGGAAAGAATTTAAAAAAAAATTATGTTTTCCAAATCTAGAGAAAATAACCTTTAAAACCATATATGTTTCATCAATATTGGTGGACAATAACATACTTAAAAGCGTACCACAAAAAAACGTGTGGTCTATTTATATATAAGATAATAAAAAATCAAAATCGTGAACTAAAATATAGCAAAAATATTGAAAATTAATAAAGTAAAATATGTCTATTAATATAAAACCTAAACTACATTTTATTTTATTAAACATAAATAACTTTTAAGCATAATTATTGACTTTTCCATTCCAAATCACATACAATTTTCATATAATACAATCAGTCACTGTTCACTGTTGACGTCACTGAGCTTAAGAGAATTTTTTTAAGAGAGCCATGTCGCCATCTGTGTTTATTTCTTTATGTAAACAAAGCAATGCGAAACAATTACATACTACGTTTATACGCACGGCTTATTCGCAAATAAAAATATTGCATTTAGAAAAATTTGCCGCATAAACAGTGAATTAATTTTTTATTTGCGAATAGCTAACTCACGAAAACAATTCCTGATTAACGACACTATTTGCAAATAAGATTTTAAGCTTTGCCATATGTTTTAACATTTTTAGTTTATTAAGACTTTTTTTAAATATTTCATTGTGTTTTTGCATTAATTGGATTGCGAGACAAATATGAATTTTAGATTCCATCATATTTTGTTCAAAAACATTACTACCAATTTATTAAAGTTTACCATCCGGCATCACATAAAAACATAAATTTTCCGACTTATAAACAGTGAGTTAGTTAATTGCAAATAATTTTTATTTGCGAATAGGCTACGTAGTAATAGAAACAATTACAGTATTGATTTCGCTCTGTTTTAAGTGAGAGTTGTTATTGAAAACAAAGAAGAAGACTTTAGTAATTTAAATTCACAAAAATATATTTTGAAGGTGTTTTTCTTATTTTCTAACTCCCATATGCATAAACAATTTTTAAATTTATCAAAGGTTTATAAAACAAAATTTCCATTCAAAACTTGTTTTATAAACCTTTGACAAATTTAAAAACTTTTTATGCATATGGGGGTAAATATGTAATTGTACATAAGTAAATACTTATTTTATAATATGGGCAGAACTATAATTGTGACGATTTTCAAACTTCATATGAATCAATTTCTTATCACTGCATGAAGTTTAATCAAAAATGGGACGGTTCGGAACAATAGTACAAAGTAAATTGTTATTTCTAAATATTTTGTGAACTATAATTGCAAGATTTTTAAAATTTTGTCTAAATAGCTCTTTTATGATTTAGCATAGTTTCACTGAAAAGTTTCGGAATTGAAATAGTGGGCGTGGCACACCCAATACAAAGTAAATATTTATTTCGAATATCTGGGGAACCAAAATGGGAGATGTCGGAAAAGGAGGTGAGTCACCTCCCATACAATGTAATAATTGCAAGGTTCTTCAAACTTTGTCCGCATAGCTCTCTTACCATTTTACATAAAATGGTCGGGATTGCATTAGTGGTCATGGCACCACATAAATAATTAATTTTAATATATGGAGAACTATAATTCTAAAAGAATTTAAACTCTGTATTATTTAATTTATTGCCATTCTACCATAGCTAAAAACGAATTTATTCCTGATCGCTGTTCGAAGTTTAGATAGGCATGATCGGCTTAGTAGGAATGACCTCTCCCTTAATAAGGAAAGTTGAAGCTTGATATTTACATAAAAGGTTAAAAAATGGGTGGGATCAGAGCAGTGGAGTGGTATCTCCCATACCAAATTAGTTAGATATTTTAGAATATCAAGTGAACTGTAATTGAGAGATCCACAATATTTTGTATGTGTTATTTTCGTACCATTGTACGTAGTTATGTTTTATCAGAAATCCATTCATATTTTTTTAAATTTTACTAGGGTAGGGGTAGCGAAGTGCACCATAAATGTGATCACAAGTCAAATATATTTTCCCTTTCGTGTGTTCGATAGTATTTCGTTGTAGTTTGATAAAACAAATAAATGTGTACAGTGTGACCACAAAATCAACCCATGCTTTATTTGATGTAGTTTTGATCAAACACATGAAACATTTTGTCAAATAATTTGCGTAGTCTGATATTACCTTTAATCTTTTAAAAACTCTTCCTAGATTATTGTTGTCGTCATTATTAAAAAACGCTGTCGAATCCATTTTTAATTATACCCTTCACCTATAAAGTATACAGTAGAAGACAAAACTGTTCACGAGTTGTTGGCATTTTAGTTTACACATTATTTCTTGCACATAACAACTGGTGTTATTTTCCTTTTGTTAATTGTTATGCACTCTATTTACTATTATCTGGTAACTCACTCTGAAACTAACGGAACTTAACTCCCGAGTCTGGATATATTCGGTGTTGAACGTGGTCAACAAGAAATATTTATGCAGGACAATGATCCTAAGAACACCGCGAAAATGGCAAAAAATGGTTCGTAGATAACGTAATCAAACTGCTCGAATGGCCTGCTATCCAGATTTCAACCCTATCGAGACCATTTGAGCAATTTTGAAACGGAAATTTTTTTCTGAAAAAGCTCTCCAAAACCCGAAGTTGAATTGTAGGAGCGAGTCCTTCGAGCATGGCAAAATATAAGTCCAAAAATTTCGGAAAATCTTCTAAATAGTATGCCATAAAGAATCAAAGCTGTAAAAGAATTACGTGGTGGTCATACAAAATATTAATTTTAAAATTACTCTGGATTTGAAACAAGGGACAAAACTGTTCACACCGACTTTTGTTTTAAAAGTTGTATATTGCATTAAATAATTTTATAAATTGAGTTTTTGAGTATTGTTTAAGTTAGTAAATTGATACCCTTTTAAAAACAGATTTGTCTTCTACTGTATATATTCTGGATCCTTATACAGTGAATGTCACTTAAAATCGTACATCATCGTAATAAAATTTTATTCATTCGTTTTAGAAAGTTGATGTTTTGGAAATATTTTAAAATGCTCTTTTTATATTGTGTGTGGTATTACCTATCAGAAAATATGGTATAATTTTAATTGCCCTTATCTACAAATAAAAAAATTGGGTAACACTGTCAGTGCCTAGAATATCAACGCTTCATTTAAAATCGTAAAGGCACTAAAAAATTGCAAAGGATACCCTACAAAATATTAGGATTATTTAATATTAACATTTTTTTTAATTTTTAAAGTTTTAATTATAATTTAATATAAGTTTACGAATTTAAGTTAAATATGAATTTTGTGATGTTCTTTAATTTTCATCAATATTTTTTTAAGGAATTGAGGTTTTGTTAACTTTTTTGTTGAAATAAATATTTTTTGTTCCAATTAATAAAATGACTTTTAATTTTTTATATAATCACCTATTATTGCCTGTATAATTTCATAATATTTAAAAAAAATATATGTTGTACGATTTTGAGTGACACTCACTGTAGATAGCGGAGTCGATGAAGCTATGTCCGTCTGACTATCTGTCTGTTGAAATCAACTTTCCGAAGCCCCCAAATAACTTACATAACCGGGCCGGAAGAATTCCTATGCTATTTAAAATCGAGAAAATCGGTCCACAAATGGCTGAGATATAAGGAAAAAACCAGGACAAACTCGATTTTTGACCTATTTTTTTACGCATATCTGGATTACTAAGTCATTAATATAGACAATATGGATATCTAATGATATATATTTCAAAGACCTTTGCAATGACGTATATAAAACCATAGTAAGTTGGACCAACAATGGGTCAAAATCGGAAAAAATATTTTTTAACTCGAACTTTTTTTTCTCACTAAGGTGAAGGGTATAATTAAAAATGGATTCGATAGCGTTTTTTAATAATGACGACAACAATAATCTATGAAGAGTTTTTAAAAGATTAAAGGTAAGATCAGACTAAGCAAATTATTTGACATCAAATAATCCATGGGTTGATTTTGTGGTCACACTGTACACATTTATTTGCCATATTTGTTTAATCAAACTACACCGAAATACTATCAAACACAAGAAGTGGAAAATATATTAACTGTTTATTTATTAAATTAAATATATAATTTGTACATAGGTGTTATTGTACTTAAAGTCTGCAAAATATCCCTAATTAATAAACAATTTTGGAATTTTATTGTATTTGTTTTGGCTTTGTTTGGATTTTGAACTAAAAATCGCTTTATTCGAACAAAACGAATATTACTATGATAAAATTAATTTTAACACAATTTGTTTCGAGTTTAATGGCACTACCACATTCTTCGGCCAACATTGAAAGAATTTTTAATATTGTAAATTTAAATAAAACAAAAATCAGAAATGCTTTGGATTCTTCAACATTTCAAGGAATATTGTTTTCAATAGATTATTTTAAGTTAAATAATTCTCAGTGTTAGTAACAAAAATGTTTATTTTTGTTTTAAATTATAATTAAAAAAAAATACCTAACTCTATATTTGTGTTACAGTAATTTTGACTTACCTGCACAATCAACTTTGCACGGAATTTTGTGCAGGTAAGTTAAAAATGCAGTTAACCTCAATGCACTTACCTGCTCATTGATGCTGGTAAGTGCATTTACAGTTTACTGCCCAAAAAAGCAGCTAACGGCAAATAATTTACACGAAGCTTTGAGATTATTCCGTCTAAAAATAACGTCAACTTGATATTTTAGCTACTTTTAAAATTATTAAGAAGTGTACAACATATTTTTTCATTCAAAATCGTATTTTTCTTATTTCTTTTGATTTAATTTTGTATTAGGCAGCTAAATTAAATTTTTTTCATGAAAACCAGTTATAGCTTCCAAAAGTATTATGCACTTATCTTAAATGTGCACTTAAATTAACGAATTTATATGGAGTTTGGTAAATAAATATACAAAACACAAGTTTTGTGCACTTATATGCAAAATGCTCTTAAGTGAAAGGCAGGTAAGTCAAAACTACTGTAGTAACAAAAATGTATATTTTTTGTTTTAAATTATAATTTGTTTGAATTTTATATGATTTTCAATACGGAAAATTTAAACTCTGTTAAATAGTTTAAATTCTACCACAAACACAATAATATGTCAAAAATTAATAATAAAAAAATGATTTTTCAGTTGTGCAAATTGGACGTGTTTCAGTAATGAAAATGTGCTAGAAGTCCAAAACGAAATTATAAAATTCGGTGTGTTAAAGAATTAACGTGAATTGAACTATTCTTAATCTACAATTTTTGCTTAAAATTTAGAGACATTGATGTGTTTAAATTTCTCAGAAGGGTGTTGAATTCACACGGTACTAGGGTTGCCAAATGTCCCGATTTTCGCGGAGTAATGAAATCCCGTGTCCCGCTCGGGATTTGTAAATCCCGTTTTTTGGATTTTCCAAATATAATAACCACTTATTTCATATATTGTTTTAAAGAACATCATTATGTTGCAAATGTATAAAAAAATCAAACAATTAAGTGGAACTGATATGTATGTATTTCCCGTGAGCAAATATTTATCCAGAAAAGAGATCAAGTATACGAACTAGTTATTTCTTAATGATCAATCGACTCAGAATAATTAAAAATCATTATCTCCATCTTCTAGCTGGTTGTCCGTGATGCAGGATTTATCATGAAGTTGAAACACGTTGAAAGACGATTTTTATGTCTGAAATGCTGTAGTACCTGTTCAAAACCACTTAAAATAAAGTGGTTGAGAAGTTTTGCCTATCTTTTGTTCCGCGTATGTTTTCAAAATCCCGCCATTTTTCACCTATTTTTAAAACTGTCCCGCCTTTTGCAAAAATAAAACTGGCAACCCTACACGGTACCCATATATGTGAGAGAGTAATATTGAAAAATAGAGAGTCGGACTACTTGTTATAATGATTTTTTTTATGAAATATTATTAATCGAACATGAGGTTTTCCGAACTTTATTCATTCAGAATAAGAACATGTTCACAAATATTATAAAGTTTTACGGAAATGTTTACCTTTTTTACATAAATGTTTAATTAATTGCAATTCAATTGTATTATCTAAAGATTTAGAATAATAATTTTTGTATGATAACAAAATCAAAAAAGTAAAAAATACTATTAAACATATTCTTCTTCTGCAGTAAAAAAAAATTAAACAGATCATACTGTTTAAGAATTAATTTTTAATTGCAATCAAATCATTCTATTTACGTATGTCTAAACTATTTTCTTTGATTTTAAATTATATCTGTACAAATAAAATAAATATGCAATACATTTGAGCAATTTAAAATTTTGTGGATAGACAAACTCCATGTATAAAAAATAATCAAACATCAACTATGTGAAACGTATAAAAATGTAAAACGCATAAAAATGTAAAAATCGCAACATAGACTTCATGTCTTAAATTAGTTTTTCTCCCAGTATGTCATTCTAGGCTGAATGACTTTTATGTGAAGAAGAAGACTCCATTTATTGATGCAATTTTTTTAGTGAAAATAATTTAAATAACAAATGTTCAAGAAATATTGAATATGTATTTATGTTTAAAAAAAAAATAGTGAAATTGTGTCTTTAATTTAGTACCAAAAATATTTAAATAATCTTTAATTTTTCCGGCATGCTGAGCAAACAATTTTCTGTTTTTGCTCTATTTGTTCAAACAATTATTTCATGAAAGTATTTTATATAGTGTGACCACACGGCAACTATATTTACTGATTCTTTTTCGCAGCAGTTTGGTCAAACAAAAAGTGAAAAATTAAATTCACTATATGATAACAAAATTCAATAAAACTTTAATAAAATAATTGCTTTACAATTCGAAATAAGTGCTTTAACTTTAAAATGATTTGCAAGATCAAATTATATATTTTTTAGGTATTCTATAGTTAGTGGTCTCACTATTACTACGTTTATACCAGAGATCGAAAATAACTCGTCCATATACCAAAAAACGCAAATTATGATTTATATTTTTGTGATAAAAGTAAATCCCTGAAAATAACAGTTATATAATTTTATTTTTATTTAAATAGTTTGGTATGTCTTTTATTTGTTTTTGTTGTTTTTTAATGGTTTGATGTGAGATAAACAATTCAATTATTCTTGTTCTTACTTTCTCTTTTATTTACATACAATAACATATTGTTAGTAATTTTTAAAAAATGATGGAAATAATATGATAAATATGAAGTAATGAAGTCTGAGTAACAGAAATGAGAATTTTTTTGAATTTCTTATTAATCTTTTGATAAATTGTATATATTTAAGCGTTGATTTGCATCAAATGCATTTTTGCCATTTATTTTTCATGTTCGCAAATAAAAGTCACAAGCTGAACTTTACGAAAAAAATAAATTATAAATCACTCATCCAGATTATTTGTGTTTGTTTCTCTCAACCCCAAACCTAAAATGTTCTCGAATAAATGACTTTTAAATGGCTGCGAATGAGAATTTACCATTGAAATGAAAGTGAAACCGTTATTTTCGGTTTCTGGTTTATACGCAAATAAAAATATTGCAATTAGAAAAATTTGCCGCATAAACAGTGAATTAGTTTTTTATTTGCGTATAACTAACTCACGAAAACAATTCCGGATTAACGACACTATTTGCAAATAAGTTTTTAAACATTGTCATATGTTTCAACGTTATTAGTTTATTAAGACGTTTTTTAAATATTTCATTGCATTTTTTGCATTAATTTTATTGCAAGACAAACAAGAAATTTCTTTAATTTTTTCATTTAAAAAAAATAAAAACTAATACTAATAACATTGCTATCAAATTATTTAAGTTTGCCATCCAGCATCTCATAAAAACAAGAATTTTCCGTAATCAAAGTGACTTATTTGCGAATAGGCTACATATTGTTACGAAATTGTACTTGAATTCAAATATAACGATTTTAACGGCTGATTTAAAAGTAGCATAATGCTTTCAAATAACAGTGCTGTAGAGCTGTAACATATCTGTGGGCATTATTAAATAAAAGCTTTCAGTTGATTTGATCGTAAGTTGGCAACGATGTATTCGATTTGAATATTCAGTTAAAGAACATTGTAGAAAGTACACCACAGATGGCGTATGTATTAGAAACCTCTAGACAGTTAAATAGCTTTCTAGATGGTAATGCAGTGTTATAAATAGTGGCAGAGGTTGCAGTCGTGAGTGAGTTTATCAGAGACGCTTTTCGAATAAACATCATCTAAGTACCTTAAAGTGTGTTGTGTTTTTTTCAAGTAAATTCGTGTACATTATAAATTGTGTCTGTAATTCTGAGAATTTATAAACGTGTATAAAAAACATTGAGTGGCTATTTAATTCTGTTGTTGTTGAACATTTTAAAGAAATAAAGAGTTGTTACAATTTTCAAACTACTAAACGGCTTTTATTTGCAATCAAAAGTATCCGGTTTATTTAAAGGAAATAAACCAAACGTTTTGAAAAGGTTAAAACGTAACAATATAAACGTAGTATATGTTCACATTAAGAAAATATTTTGTTTGCCGACAAATAATTTTGTTTGACTAAAATCACCTGTTTTGTTGTTTGCTCTAAATATTATTTGTGGTCAGATTCAGGCAATGAAATATTTGACGATAAACGTCAAATATTAGAGAGATCGAAACAAAAAATTAAAAATTGTCCCTTTTAATTCCAAAACTAGTTTCAGGAAAAACTTCAGGATTAATAAGCATTTCAATAAATTTTGTCTGAGTTGGAAGCTGTAATTAAACCAGAAACACGAGTGGGATGCTTTCGGCCTAAAGATAAGTCGGCAGCAGCCTTAGCATTTTTCGCAGAAAGAAATTACCAAACTGGGTGGGCAAGGACTGGCAAAATTTCCGCGCTCTGTCTTTGCGTCTAAATTTTTAGCAGACTTCCTCTCAGGTACTTTTTGAGCCTTGCATGATTTTAAACCTGCATTTGCTTTAACTTTTCGCACCAAATAGTCCGAGTACTGAGCTAACAGGCCTGCTTTCTCACCGGATGTGTTAGGAGCTCTTTTGAAAATGATTTCTATTTATTGGCTTTAGAAACATCATGTAGACCATTACTTCTATCTGAACCAGATTTTCTGTCAACGGACAAGTTCTCCCGATAGTTTAATAACATTGGAATCAGTTTGACGGCAGACCTTTGATTGTTTGGCCAACTTTTTGTAGGACCAAGTTGGGTTTTGTTGAAAACATTTATGCCCCAGTTCTGTTATATCAAAACATACGAAAACAATTTTGTAGTCTTCTAGAGTAGTTTGAGTAGTTTTTCTTTTGTTGGTTTTGTTTCAAAAACGGACATTCTTCAAGTTGAAAGAAAACAATTGCCCCATAAAACTAATCTATCTATTTATGTATGTATCTATTCATCTACTTATCTATTTATTTATCTATCAATCTATTTATATATTTTTCTTTTTATCTATTTGTCTATTTACCTTTTCATATATTTATCTATTCACCTATTCACCTATTCACCTATTTTTCTATTCATCTATTTATCTATTCATCTATATATCTATTTATCTATTTATATACTTATATATATTTATATATTTATATATTTATATATTTATATATTTATATATTTATATATTTATATATTTATATATTTATATATTTATATATTTATATATTTATATATTTATATATTTATATATTTATATATTTATATATTTATATATTTATATATTTATATATTTATATATTTATATATTTATATATTTATATATTTATATATTTATATATTTATATATTTATATATTTATATATTTATATATTTATATATTTATATATTTATATATTTATATATTTATATATTTATATATTTATATATTTATATATTTATATATTTATATATTTATATATTTATATATTTATATATTTATATATTTATATATTTATATATTTATATATTTATATATTTATATATTTATATATTTATATATTTATATATTTATATATTTATATATTTATATATTTATATATTTATATATTTATATATTTATATATTTATATATTTATATATTTATATATTTATATATTTATATATTTATATATTTATATATTTATATATTTATATATTTATATATTTATATATTTATATATTTATATATTTATATATTTATATATTTATATATTTATATATTTATATATTTATATATTTATATATTTATATATTTATATATTTATATATTTATATATTTGGGGGATTTCATGTCAAGTGAACCAACTTTTGAAATCGATGTCTTCCGATCGGGATGAAATTTGCACCAAGGTTAGCTCTATTGGATAGTAACTCAGACACAATTTTTCAACAACATCGGTCGAGAACTCTCTGAGTTATAGGGGGTAAAATTTTGACAATTTGGTCAAACAGGGGTTTTTTCTTATCCATGTAACTTATTACCTATTGTTCTTAGCAAAATGTGTCCCAAATAGTATAGATAGCTATTTCTTCGATCTTTCGAAAAAAAATATTTAAAAAAAAAAATAAAAAATTTTTAATATTTTTTTTCCGAAATCAAAAACTTTTTTGACTTTTTTTTAAAATACGCCCTTTTTTTTTCTTAAAATAAAGTTTAGATATTTTCCTTGAACACCTACTTGGTCGCTTAGTGGGATGCGAGTGGGATATCTATCAAAATAAATATTTTGTAACTCAAAACATAAAATTTTTGACTTTTTTTGCAAAATCAAAAACTTTGTTGACTTTTTTTTTTCAAAATGGACCCTTTTTTAATCTTTTTTTTTAGGTCAAACAAAAGCTTAGATATTATCCTTGAAGACCCTTTTGGTCGCTTAGTGGGATGCGAGTGGGATATCTATCAAAATAAATACTTTTTAACTCAAGACTTACAATTTTTGACTTTTTTTTTTGCAAATACGATTTTTTTTCCAAATGGGCCCTTTTTTTAAAATTTTTTTTGTAGTCAAAAGAAAGCTTAGGTCCAGTCCTTTAAGATATTTTTAGTCCCTTAGTGGGATGCGAGTAGGATATCTATCAAAATAAATATTTTGTAACGCAAGACATACAATTTTTTAATTTTTTTTTGCAAAATCAAAATTTTTTTCAAGTATGGGCCCTTTTTTAATTTTTTTTTTTGCTCAAAAGAAAGCCTAGGTCCATTCCTTTAAGATATTTTTAGTCCCTTAGTGGGATGCGAGTGGGATATCTATTAAAATAAATGTTTTAACACAAAAATTGTATGTCTTGAGTTACAAAACATTTATTTTGATATATATCCCACTCGCATCCCACTAAGCGATCAAAACCATCTTAAAGGAATAGGCCTAAGCTTTCTTTATAGCAAAAAAAAAAATTACAAAAAGGGCCCATTTTAAAAAAAAGTCAAAAAAGTTTTTGATTTTGCCAAAAAATCAAAAATTTTATATCTTGAGTTACAAAATATTTATTTTGATAGATATCCCACTCGTATCCCACTAAGGGACCTAAAATATCTTAAAGGAATGGACCTAAGCTTTCTTTTGACTACAAAAAAAAGATTAAAAAAGGGCCCATTTGGAAAAAAAATCGTATTTGCAAAAAAAAAAAGTCAAAAATTGTAAGTCTTGAGTTAAAAAATATTTATTTTGATAGATATCCCACTCGCATCCCACTAAGCGACCAAAAGGGTCTTCAAGGATAATATCTAAGCTTTTGTTTGACCTAAAAAAAAAGATTAAAAAAGGGTCCATTTTGAAAAAAAAAAGTCAACAAAGTTTTTGATTTTGCAAAAAAAGTCAAAAATTTTATGTTTTGAGTTACAAAATATTTATTTTGATAGATATCCCACTCGCATCCCACTAAGCGACCAAGTAGGTGTTCAAGGAAAATATCTAAACTTTATTTTAAGAAAAAAAAAAAAAAAAAAAAAGGGCGTATTTTAAAAAATAGTCAAAAAAGTTTTTGATTTCGGAAAAAAAATATTAAAAATTTTTTATTTTTTTTTTTAAATATTTTTTTTCGAAAGATCGAAGAAATAGCTATCTATACTATTTGGGACACATTTTGCTAAGAACAATAGGTAATAAGTTACATGGATAAGAAAAAACCCCTGTTTGACCAAATTGTCAAAATTTTACCCCCTATAACTCAGAGAGTTCTCGACCGATGTTGTTGAAAAATTGTGTCTGAGTTACTATCCAATAGAGCTAACCTTGGTGCAAATTTCATCCCGATCGGAAGACATCGATTTCAAAAGTTGGTTCACTTGACATGAAATCCCCCATTTATATATTTATATATTTATATATTTATATATTTATATATTTATATATTTATATATTTATATATTTATATATTTATATATTTATATATTTATATATTTATATATTTATATATTTATATATTTATATATTTATATATTTATATATTTATATATTTATATATTTATATATTTATATATTTATATATTTATATATTTATATATTTATATATTTATATATTTATATATTTATATATTTATATATTTATATATTTATATATTTATATATTTATATATTTATATATTTATATATTTATATATTTATATATTTATATATTTATATATTTATATATTTATATATTTATATATTTATATATTTATATATTTATATATTTATATATTTATATATTTATATATTTATATATTTATATATTTATCTATTTATCTCTTCATCTATTTTTCTATTCATCTATTTATCTTTTCATCTATTTATCTATTTTTCTATTTATAAATTTTTCTATTTATCTATATATCTATTCATCTATTTTTCTATTCATCTATTTTTCTATTTATCTATTTATATATTCATCTATTTTTCTATATCTATTTATCTATTCTTCTATTTATCAATTTATCTATTTATCTATTTGTCTATTCATCTGTTTATCTATTTTTCTATTTATCTACTTATTCATCTTATCTACTTATCTATTTATCAATTTGTCTATTTATCTACTTATCTATTCATCTATTTATCTGTTCATCTATATATCTATTCATCTATTTTTCTATTTATCTATTTATCTACTTATCTATTTATCTATTTGTCTATTCATCTGTTTATCTATTTTTCTATTTATCTACTTATTCATCTTATCTACTTATCTATTTATCAATTTTTCTATTTATCTACTTATCTATTCATCTATTTATCTGTTCATCTATATATCTATTCATCTATTTTTCTATTTATCTACTTATCTAGTTATATATTTATTTATTTATCTATTCATCTATTTATCTATTTTTCTATTTATCTACTTATATATTTATCTATATATAAATTTATCTATTTATATATTTATTTATCTATTTATCAATTAATAAATTTATCTACTTATCTATTTATCTATCATCAGTCGCACAGAATAAGAAATTCTGTTCTAAAGAGGACACCGCCAACGATATTGGCCTCAAACACGGAGAAAACAGTCCCATGTACTTTAAGTAAAGAATATAAAGAAGCTACCAAACACTGTAAGTACACTTTTGTTGTACTAGGAGACATGATCCACATACAACAAAGTACGTAATGAAAGACCAGGGAATTGTGTCCCTCCACATACTAACACGAGAGTTTCACAAACATCTTCCAAGAATTATCCCAACTAAAATTAGGCAAAGAAGTTTAGAATGGAGTATAGAAACTTTGAAAGGAAAGATGTTCACAAAAACAGGAACATGTACCACTGCAAGAAGAGACGGTTACAGAACATCCAATGGAACTTATAAATGCCCCAAAACAGGAGAATATGTTTATCTTCCATTTTTCGTCAACAATTGAACAATTTTTTATTAATAATTAATTTTTTAATTTGTCAAATTTCATAAAAACATTATTGCCAAACAGTTAAAATGTAAAAATTTAATGAAAAAAGAACAAAAATTTATAAATTTAACCAAAAAAAATATCTTGGCAGTAATAACCTGATAATAACGTAAATCATAGACGAATAAAATAGATTTCAATTCACAACTGACGTTGTACAGTCGTACAAATGTTGTTGATAATTTCTATATATGTACATAAATATTTTGTACAACACCTACAACATTTTTACATATGTTTTTCGAATGTTGTATGAAAATTTAAGTGTTACCAAAAGTTCATATTGATAAATAAACAAACAATTTTTTTAATTTTAGTGTAAAATAACAACTAAACAGTAACACTGAAATCAGTTGATTTATTTAATTTATGAAAAACGATAATTTGTTTTAAATATTTGTCAATTGTTTGCATTTGTACACAAAATAAAAGTGTATAAGTGTATTTAATTTTTGTATGAAAATTTTCAACAACAAGCTTACACTATTGCATTATAATACAATAATACACTCGATACAAGGGTTTTGTGAATTCAGCAAATATATCTGAATTGTGTACAAATGCAAACAATTTGCTATTGTTCGCTGCACTATTAATTTTACATATTAATAGACTATGGAATGTTTTGTTTTGATCTGTTTATTTTGGCATTTTTAAGGCTTGACAAGGTAAACATACGACTTTGCTAAATCTGTGTTCACAACCACAATAGTTGTATCATACAACGTACAACATATAACTACGTTGTGAATTGGACAATTGTCTTACTGAATCATAACTTCGACTACTTTCCTTCCTCAGACGAAACAATTGTGGAACAGAATTGAGGTATTAATAATTTTTAAAAAATTAAAAATTATAGTTAACATAAAAACAAATTAAATGTAATTAAGGAACTCATTTGATTTACATTTAACAATAAACTCATATAAAGACAAAAACAAATTTACCAGGAATCCATTTAAAATTGTTTATAGATTTGTTTGAGATTGGTAAGACTATTTGGTAAGGCATTTTATTTGTAAAAACTATTTGGCCCATAATGATAGTCAAACACTAAAGTCGGTTCTTTTTAAAAACAACTTTAAAATGAAAACCAGCTTTTTAACTTGCAACCATAGTCAAAATTAAAGTATGTTTTAAATTGAACCGACTTTAACTGGGTGCCACCGCAAATGTAGAAAATGTTTTCATACAATATACAACAAAAAACAGACATACAAAATTAAAAAAAAACCTAAACAATAAAAATAACCGGGACATCTAAAGAAAGAAAGTTGTTTGTTGTGAAAAAATGAAAAGGATAAGATTAATATCATAATTACGATATTAATTTGGTACTAATTTTATTGATAACTGTTCAATAATTGCAAAATCTCTACAAATATCTTGTAACTTAAACATTTTTTACTTTGTGACGAACTTTTTTACTCGGCGAAGAACAGCTGATGCTGTTGTTAAACGAGTTAAAAACAGCTTCTGCTAGTTTTATATTTAGAGTTTTAACACACCCCAATAAGCAACCGAAAAATTTAAATTCAAGTATTGGAAATTTTATTGGAATTCAACTTGAATTTCAGCCCCTTTTTCAAGCATTTTTAACGTTATAAAATGTTCAAACTTATTTGGAAATTGTTCTTGTCAAACAAATAATAAAAACGAATGAAATATTTTAAAAACAGAAGAACTAATATAAAAATGTTAACTGTTAATAAGCAGAATTAAAGTACATAAGCAAGTCCATTAGCAAAACAAATGTAAGTAAAATCAAAATATGTTATTAAAAGAAAAAGATTCACATTATAATCTTTATTTTTTCCAACTTCCCGCAGAATGTTACATCTCCTTCTAAATCACAACAATTTCCAAAAATGTCTACAGATGAAATGCACCTACATACATATATTTGGCTTCTAAAGAAGATTTCGATAATGCTAAAAAAGAAATAGTGAAGATTACATGAATCATACTTTTAAATGTATATTTATTCCGATTTCAGTTTAAATAACTTTAATGTACGTATAGTTTTGCAAAATAAAAATAATAAAAACCAAATTTGTTGTTGAATTTAGAACTAGTTAAAAATCAAAGCTTGAATTCTACTATTTTTCGACTTGTATTGAACTATAATTCAAGGGTTGAATTAAACTATATTTCAAAGCTGTAATTCAAGTATAATTTCGATTTGTATTTCACTGTAATTCAATGCTGGAATTCAATTATATTAACATTGTAATGTTCGACTTTTCCTTTTCACTGGAGAATGCTATTGAAATCAAGTATAATACAATTGTATTTCAACCCTTGAAGCTTGAATGTATGACTGGAATTCAACTTGTTTTACACTTGAATTCCAGCAAAAATGCTTATTGGGACAAGTGTGTTTTATTCGACTGTGTCAATTCATACATATTCACCACGAACACATACAATTTTTCTACAACTTGACCAAAAAAAATTATTTTTTAAATAAACATATTTTCTCACATTTATATCATTATATTTTTATTATTACAAAATATTCGGACCAAATTTCGTATTTTTAGTTCCATTAGTTTCGGTCATATCATGTTATTAACTGCGGATGTTCGCTGAGGTGGGTCAACATATAAATTTGTCCAATATGTTTTACCGATTTTTCCAAACATTTTTCAGAAACTAGAAACATTAATAATAAATTTCATACCCTTAGAGGTCCTTTTATTTTGGCTCTATCGCACTTAAAATTCAGTTGATGAAAAAAATTCAATTAAATTGGTCTTAAATTGGTGGCCACCACTGTATACTTTAACTTGTCTATTGGTGTTTTCTTTTCTGGCATAAATGATGCATTTATTCTGCCTTTTACCCTTCTTTGTGTTCTTTTCTGAAAAAAATGTAGTTTGGTCGTGTTCTTTTCTAATAATGTTACCCTAAAACCCTGAATATATGCAACATGTTTCACCCTCAATTTTATCAAAGGGTTAGAAATGCACCACTTTTTATGTAAGCAAAAAGTATAGTTTTATAATATTTAGAAGCTACATAAAATAAAAGTGCATAATAAGTGGTAATGATTTTTGTTCTATTGTGATCGTTAAAAATGCAACACATTATGAGGGTATGGGTAACCTTTAATAAATGGTACAAAATATATAGGCAACATTTTGTGTCAGTAAATTAGACGAAATTTCAAATATTTTTATTATATATGTGTATTCTTATTATTACAAATTTATCATTTTATTAGTGTTGCTGTAGTCAACCTTTGGTTGCTAAAATTGTTAACCAAAGGTTGACTACAGCAACACTAATAAAATGATAAATTTGTAATAATAAGAATACACATATATAATAAAAATATTTGAAATTTCGTCTAATTTACAAATAATATAAATATGAATTAGGCTTCCCATATTCTAATTCCTAATAATAGTAAGTTAAATAGATGATATTTACAAATAGACCTTGACAATGAAGATTGTTGATGACGCCCTTGGCAGGGTAGAAAATGCATTCCAAATTTGCCAATTGTCTAAAATTTTAGTATTCAGTGATATTCTTTGAATTATTACAAATAAATTATAATAAAAATGAACTTAAGCCTAATTAAAAATTTACTTTCAAATTATATATATAAAAAGTTCGAATAATTACCAAAAATCTATAAATAAAATAAGAATAGTTAATATTATAGGAATATGTTTATTTGTTTGTGACTTATAGCAGAATAAACCACTGGACCGATGGTCTTGAAATTTGTTATGTATGTTCCCCTATATCTGGATGGACCAATAGGGTATTTTAAAAATTCAAGTGTTCGTCGCACTTCCCATACAAAGTAAATAGTTATTATGGAATATCTGATGAACTATAACTGTGAAAGCCGCAAAACTTCGCAGAATTTACTTCGGTATCATTGTGCGCATCTTGGCTAAAAATGGGCGTGACACATACAAAGTAAATAGTTATTTTCGAATATCTGGAGAACTATAACTGTGAAAGTCTTACAACTTTATACGAGCCAATTTCTTATCTGTGTATGAAGTCTTGCCATAAATGGGACTGATCGGAATAGGGGGTGTGGCACCTTTCATAGAGTGTAAATAGTAATTATCGAATAGTGGAAGTCTTAAAATTTTTCCCTAATCTACATAGTTTGGGTGAATTTGGTATTGTGTTAGTGGGCGTGGCACCTCTCATACAAAGTAAATACATAATTTCGAATATCTGGAGTACTATAATTGTAATGTATTTAAACTAAGTATGAATCAAATTCTAATTACTGTACGGAGTTTAGCTAAAAATGGTCTGGATCGGAACAGTGGGTGTGGCACTTTCCATACAAAGTACATAGTCAATTTTAAATATCTGGATAATTACGATTGCGAGATTATTTGTCTGAAAATTTATTTCTTATAATTTTATCTAATTTGTTTCAAAAAATTGTTTATAAATTCTTTCACATTTTTTTATTTTACTACGATAAACATTAATAAAGTTTAATTATTTCACTCCATAATTTTGAATTTATATTTTTAATAAATTTTATCAGCTTTATTGAAGTAATAAATTCAACAAATTCAGCACATCTTAGCTCTGAAATTGGAATGGACCAACAACTCAGCTTTAACTAAAGGTACAAGCATCCTAGAACGAGTATCGTACCATTTATGTTTCATGAATGTATACTGTAAACATTATCTTCTTCTTTATATATATAATTCTTCTGTACGTGTGTTAGTTACTAAACTCCTCCTTAACGGCTGGGCCGATTTCGATTTTGTTGTGTGTGTTTGAGTGAGTCCCTGGATGGTTTAGATTCACAATTGACCTATATAGGTACAATGGGCATGGCACCTCCCATACAAAGTAAAAATGTATTAACGCATATCTGGAGTACTATTATAGTGGGAGTCTTCAAACTTTGTGGGAGCTATGGCAGAACAACGTTTGCTGGGACAGCTAGTTTAATATATGTATAATTGAATGAGTTTTTTCGGAACTCATAGAAGTTAATGCACTAAAGGTTTATAAAACAGATTTTGTATGAAAATTTTATTTTATAAAGCTTTTATAAATTTAAAATATGAATATGGAGTAAGAATATGTTGTTAAATAGTGATATTTTGAGAAAATAAGTAACATAAAATAAACAAAAATAACAAGAACTAAAACAAGTATAAAAAAAATAAATACAACATAAAAATAATATGAACTTAAGTTATGAAACGGCCTCGAGAAGTAGTTTTTGATGATATTTTATATAAATATAAAGTCACTTCTTCAATTAAGGTTATTATTGCAATAAATTACAAAATGTTGACTTAAATTTTCAAATAAAAATCGTTGTCTATTGGATCTGAAAACATTTTTATACTTAGAAAATGTTCTTCGAACATACAAAGGCACAGTTCGTAAAAAGTAGTAAACAAAACGGCGGATATTTTTTTCGTACTAACTTATGCCATGTTTCCACGGCAGTCTGAATTACTTAATTCGCGTTTTGAATTACGATTGCGAATCGACCTGTTTACACGACAACATTCGTAATTCAGTTTGACATTTATTTATTTCTTCTTCTTGTTGTTTTCTTCTGTTTACATGTTTTGTTTTTTTGTTTATTTTGTTTGTTTGGTGTGAATTTTAAATTTGTAATTTGGCAATGGATAAAAAAGGTAAGTAAAAACATAAAATTGTAGCATTATTAATTAAACAAATATAATTTAATTATTATTTTCATTATTAGAAAAAAGAAAAAGTGCAAGCAAGTGGGACCAGGGCACCGAGCGGGCTTTATTAGGGGTGTGGGCTGAAAGAATGGCAGAGCTGCTACTTCTACAAATGAATTTAACTTTAATCAGACTTTTTATTTCGTTTAATTTATTTAATACAAAAATCTTTTTCTTTATTTTGTTTTGACATTTTTGTTTGGACAGCTGATATTGATACATAAATAATCGAAAAAATTAGAGATGACAGTCATTCGTTCGTAATTCATAAGGTAATTCAAACTGAATTACGTACGAACAAGGTAATTCGCACTTGAAATTTTGTATGGCGAATCATGTAATTCAGTTCGTAATTGGGGGTTGAATGACGAATGAGAGCGTGAATGACGAATAATGCCGTCGTGTGAACATATAAAAGCAAGCAGTTATTTTTTAGTGACTACACCTTATTAAATTTATCAGATTACATTGACACATTGAACACAATATTCACAATGGAAGTTATAATTTTAATGTGAATATTGCTGTCTTTGTTTCTCATATTATATTTTATATATTGTGCTATCGTACATTCTCTTAATATTCACCCTCCGTTAGTCGCAATCATTTTGAATCGAGACTAGTCGCAATGTGTCAAATTGATATCAATAAAAGAAAGGCGCGTTTGAAAATAATTTCTTCACTTTTTATTTCGAAAACATAAAAACAATATTAAATTCAAACACCCTAACTATGAAAGAAATTTTAAAATTAATTTTTGTTGAAGTCGACTTTGTTTTAAAAAGAACTTTTGCTTATATTTGAAAAAAGCTTCAAAACTTTTTCCAACATATACATTCAAATAAATGAAAATATTTTTAATGAATGTAAAAATAAAAACGAAATTTCAAAAAATTAAAGAAACAAAATGTACACAAAAGTTCAAAACAAACAGCTTTTTTTTGAAATAATAAAACAACATTTGAAATTATATTTTAAATTTGTATTATGGTACGAAATTTAAAATAATAGTCAACTTTATGGACTTAAAATCGACTTTAAGGCTTTTGTAGTCAGGCTGAAAGTATTTAAAAGAATAATAAAAATAAAATTGCAGTATAAATATATTTTTATCAAAAAATTGCTTAAAACTTAGGGTGTTTAAAAAAATTTACAATAAAAAAAATGTTGCCTGTATCAGGGTTAAAGAACGATTAAATTTGAATTAGAACTAAAATTTGATATTTAGATAGCGCTATTATTAAAATAGTGCTAATTTTATATTAAAAAAAGCCATCTACATATTTTTCAACTTTGAATTTTAAACAAAGGAAGTAAAAACCTCTAACACAACAGCGAAAATTAAGTAAGACAAAATTTGTTTTTGATAAAGTCAAAATATGCTATTAAACATTAAAATATGCTCTAAAAACGCAAAAATATGACATAAATATGCTCTTAAATCAAATATATGCAAAAATATGCATTTAAGGTAAAATATGCAAAAATATGCACTAACAAATAGATGCCAAAATTTTTAAATAGTTCTGAAACGTGTAAATAACTTATCCATGTGCCCATTAGACTCACCAGAAAAAACATGCATTTGCATATTTTGGTTTCCCTGGTCATAACATAGTAGTTCTGAAACAGCTTCTTCCAAATCATCAGGAATGGTTCCATTGGGGCCCCCCTGTGCCTTTTATTTGTTGTTCATTTGTTAGACCCCTTTCACACTAGGCAATTTAGTTGCGCAAGTCTCTTGCCCAACAACAAAACAGCATGTACATTTTTCTTCTCCTTAACCCGACATTACCTCTGCCATCAACAAACACAAGAGACTTGCGCAACTAAACTGCCTAGTGTGAAAGGGGTCTTACCATTTTCTTTTTTGTATTAGACTTATAGGCCCATAATCATAGTCAAACACTAAAGTCGGTTCTTTTTAAAAACAACTTTAAATTAAAAACCAGCTTTTTTATATTATTTCCCAACTATAGTAAAAATTAAAGTATGTTTTAAATTGAACCGACTTTAACTAGGTGCCACGTCAAATATTTGACGTGGCATATTTATATATTTATATATTTATATATTTATATATTTATATATTTATATATTTATATATTTATATATTTATATATTTATATATTTATATATTTATATATTTATATATTTATATATTTATATATTTATATATTTATATATTTATATATTTATATATTTATATATTTATATATTTATATATTTATATATTTATATATTTATATATTTATATATTTATATATTTATCGACTTATCTATTTATCAATTTATCTATTCATATACTTATCTATTCATCTATTTATATATTTATATATTTATATATTTATATTATTATATATTTATATATTTATATATTTATATATTTATATATTTATATATTTATATATTTATATATTTATATATTTATATATTTATATATTTATATATTTATATATTTATATATTTATATATTTATATATTTATATATTTATATATTTATATATTTATATATTTATATATTTATATATTTATATATTTATATATTTATATATTTATATATTTATATATTTATATATTTATATATTTATATATTTATATATTTATATATTTATATATTTATATATTTATATATTTATATATTTATATATTTATATATTTATATATTTATATATTTATATATTTATATATTTATATATTTATATATTTATATATTTATATATTTATATATTTATATATTTATATATTTATATATTTATATATTTATATATTTATATATTTATATATTTATATATTTATATATTTATATATTTATATATTTATATATTTATATATTTATATATTTATATATTTATATATTTATATATTTATATATTTATATATTTATATATTTATATATTTATATATTTATATATTTATATATTTATATATTTATATATTTATATATTTATATATTTATATATTTATATATTTATATATTTATATATTTATATATGGGGGATTGCATGTCAAGTGAACCAACTTTTGAAATCGATGTCTTCCGATCGGGATGAAATTTGCACCAAGGTTAGCTCTATTGGATAGTAACTCAGACACAATTTTTCAACAACATCGGTCGAGAACTCTCTGAGTTATAGGGGGTAAAATTTTGACAATTTGGTCAAACAGGGGTTTTTTCTTATCCATGTAACTTATTACCTATTGTTCTTAGCAAAATGTGTTCCAAATAGTATAGATAGCTATTTCTTCGATCTTTCGAAAAAAAATATTAAAAAAAAAAAATAAAAAATTTTTAATATTTTTTTTCCGAAATCAAAAACTTTTTTGACTTTTTTTTAAAATACGCTATTTTTTTTATTTTTTTTTTTTTTCTTAAAATAAAGTTTAGATATTTTCCTTGAACACCTACTTGGTCGCTTAGTGGGATGCGAGTGGGATATCTATCAAAATAAATATTTTGTAACTCAAAACATAAAATTTTTGACTTTTTTTGCAAAATCAAAAACTTTGTTGACTTTTTTTTTTCAAAATGGACCCTTTTTTAATCTTTTTTTTTAGGTCAAACAAAAGCTTAGATATTATCCTTGAAGACCCTTTTGGTCGCTTAGTGGGATGCGAGTGGGATATCTATCAAAATAAATATTTTTTAACTCAAGACTTACAATTTTTGACTTTTTTTTTTTGCAAATACGATTTTTTTTCCAAATGGGCCCTTTTTTTAAAATTTTTTTTGTAGTCAAAAGAAAGCTTAGGTCCATTCCTTTAAGATATTTTTAGTCCCTTAGTGGGATGCGAGTAGGATATCTATCAAAATAAATATTTTGTAACGCAAGACATACAATTTTTTAATTTTTTTTTGCAAAATCAAAATTTTTTTCCAATATGGGCCCTTTTTTAATTTTTTTTTTTGCTCAAAAGAAAGCCTAGGTCCATTCCTTTAAGATATTTTTAGTCCCTTAGTGGGATGCGAGTGGGATATCTATCAAAATAAATATTTTGTAACGCAAGACATACAATTTTTTAATTTTTTTTTGCAAAATCGAAATTTTTTTCCAATATGGGACTTTTTTTAAAAATTTTTTTTGCTCAAAAGAAAGCTTAGGTCTTTTCCTTTAAGACCTATTTTGTCACTTAGGAAGATGTGAGTAGGATATCTATTAAAATAAAAATGTTGTAACTCAAGACATTCAATTATTGACTTTTTTTTTGCAAATTCGAATTTTTTTTCAAAATGGGCCCTTTTTTAAAAATTTTTTTTTAGTCAAAAGAAAGCTTAGGTCCATTCCTTTAAGATATTTTAGGTCCCTTAGTGGGATACGAGTGGGATATCTATCAAAATAAATATTTTGTAACTCAAGATATACAATTTTTGATTTTTTGGCAAAATCAAAAACTTTTTTGACTTTTTTTTAAAATGGGCCCTTTTTGTAATTTTTTTTTTTGCTATAAAGAAAGCTTAGGCCTATTCCTTTAAGATGGTTTTGATCGCTTAGTGGGATGCGAGTGGGATATATATCAAAATAAATGTTTTGTAACTCAAGACATACAATTTTTGTGTTAAAACATTTATTTTGATAGATATCCCAGTCGCATCCCACTAAGGGACTAAAAATATCTTAAAGGAATGGACCCAGGCTTTCTTTTGAGCAAAAAAAAAAATTAAAAAAGGGCCCATATTGGAAAAAAATTTTGATTTTGCAAAAAAAAATTAAAAAATTGTGTGTCTTGCGTTACAAAATATTTATTTTGATAGATATCCTACTCGCATCCCACTAAGGGACTAAAAATATCTTAAAGGAATGGACCTAAGCTTTCTTTTGACTACAAAAAAAATTTAAAAAAAAGGGCCCATTTGGAAAAAAAATCGTATTTGCAAAAAAAAAAGTCAAAAATTGTAAGTCTTGAGTTAAAAAATATTTATTTTGATAGATATCCCACTCGCATCCCACTAAGCGACCAAAAGGGTCTTCAAGGATAATATCTAAGCTTTTGTTTGACCTAAAAAAAAAGATTAAAAAAGGGTCCATTTTGAAAAAAAAAAGTCAACAAAGTTTTTGATTTTGCAAAAAAAGTCAAAAATTTTATGTTTTGAGTTACAAAATATTTATTTTGATAGATATCCCACTCGCATCCCACTAAGCGACCAAGTAGTTGTTCAAGGAAAATATCTAAGCTTTATTTTAAGAAAAAAAAAAAAATAAAAAAAAATAGCGTATTTTAAAAAAAAGTCAAAAAAGTTTTTGATTTCGGAAAAAAAATATTAAAAATTTTTTATTTTTTTTTTTAAATATTTTTTTTCGAAAGATCGAAGAAATAGCTATCTATACTATTTGGAACACATTTTGCTAAGAACAATAGGTAATAAGTTACATGGATAAGAAAAAACCCCTGTTTGACCAAATTGTCAAAATTTTACCCCCTATAACTCAGAGAGTTCTCGACCGATGTTGTTGAAAAATTGTGTCTGAGTTACTATCCAATAGAGCTAACCTTGGTGCAAATTTCATCCCGATCGGAAGACATCGATTTCAAAAGTTGGTTCACTTGACATGAAATCCCCCATATTTATATATTTATATATTTATATATTTATATATTTATATATTTATATATTTATATATTTATATATTTATATATTTATATATTTATATATTTATATATTTATATATTTATATATTTATATATTTATATATTTATATATTTATATATTTATATATTTATATATTTATATATTTATATATTTATATATTTATATATTTATATATTTATATATTTATATATTTATATATTTATATATTTATATATTTATATATTTATATATTTATATATTTATATATTTATATATTTATATATTTATATATTTATATATTTATATATTTATATATTTATATATTTATATATTTATATATTTATATATTTATATATTTATATATTTATATATTTATATATTTATATATTTATATATTTATATATTTATATATTTATCGACTTATCTATTTATCAATTTATCTATTCATATACTTATCTATTCATCTATTTATATATTTATATATTTATATATTTATATATTTATATATTTATATATTTATATATTTATATATTTATATATTTATATATTTATATATTTATATATTTATATATTTATATATTTATATATTTATATATTTATATATTTATATATTTATATATTTATATATTTATATATTTATATATTTATATATTTATATATTTATATATTTATATATTTATATATTTATATATTTATATATTTATATATTTATATATTTATATATTTATATATTTATATATTTATATATTTATATATTTATATATTTATATATTTATATATTTATATATTTATATATTTATATATTTATATATTTATATATTTATATATTTATATATTTATATATTTATATATTTATATATTTATATATTTATATATTTATATATTTATATATTTATATATTTATATATTTATATATTTATATATTTATATATTTATATATTTATATATTTATATATTTATATATTTATATATTTATATATTTATATATTTATATATTTATATATTTATATATTTATATATTTATATATTTATATATTTATATATTTATATATTTATATATTTATATATTTATATATTTATATATTTATATATTTATATATTTATATATTTATATATTTATATATTTATATATTTATATATTTATATATTTATATATTTATATATTTATATATTTATATATTTATATATTTATATATTTATATATTTATATATTTATATATTTATATATTTATATATTTATATATTTATATATTTATATATTTATATATTTATATATTTATATATTTATATATTTATATATTTATATATTTATATATTTATATATTTATATATTTATATATTTATATATTTATATATTTATATATTTATATATTTATATATTTATATATTTATATATTTATATATTTATATATTTATATATTTATATATTTATATATTTATATATTTATATATTTATATATTTATATATTTATATATTTATATATTTATATATTTATATATTTATATATTTATATATTTATATATTTATATATTTATATATTTATATATTTATATATTTATATATTTATATATTTATATATTTATATATTTATATATTTATATATTTATATATTTATATATTTATATATTTATATATTTATATATTTATATATTTATATATTTATATATTTATATATTTATATATTTATATATTTATATATTTATATATTTATATATTTATATATTTATATATTTATATATTTATATATTTATATATTTATATATTTATATATTTATATATTTATATATTTATATATTTATATATTTATATATTTATATATTTATATATTTATATATTTATATATTTATATATTTATATATTTATATATTTATATATTTATATATTTATATATTTATATATTTATATATTTATATATTTATATATTTATATATTTATATATTTATATATTTATATATTTATATATTTATATATTTATATATTTATCGACTTATCTATTTATCAATTTATCTATTCATATACTTATCTATTCATCTATTTATATATTTATATATTTATATATTTATATTATTATATATTTATATATTTATATATTTATATATTTATATATTTATATATTTATATATTTATATATTTATATATTTATATATTTATATATTTATATATTTATATATTTATATATTTATATATTTATATATTTATATATTTATATATTTATATATTTATATATTTATATATTTATATATTTATATATTTATATATTTATATATTTATATATTTATATATTTATATATTTATATATTTATATATTTATATATTTATATATTTATATATTTATATATTTATATATTTATATATTTATATATTTATATATTTATATATTTATATATTTATATATTTATATATTTATATATTTATATATTTATATATTTATATATTTATATATTTATATATTTATATATTTATATATTTATATATTTATATATTTATATATTTATATATTTATATATTTATATATTTATATATTTATATATTTATATATTTATATATTTATATATTTATATATTTATATATTTATATATTTATATATTTATATATTTATATATTTATATATTTATATATTTATATATTTATATATTTATATATTTATATATTTATATATTTATATATTTATATATTTATATATTTATATATTTATATATTTATATATTTATATATTTATATATTTATATATTTATATATTTATATATTTATATATTTATATATTTATATATTTATATATTTATATATTTATATATTTATATATTTATATATTTATATATTTATATATTTATATATTTATATATTTATATATTTATATATTTATATATTTATATATTTATATATTTATATATTTATATATTTATATATTTATATATTTATATATATATTCCCAGCGCATAGTTTGGGGACAGCAAAAATGTCCACATTTTACACTTGAATTCTGATATTATCCCATATCTTCTTAATTTGATCCCGAAATTTTATCATATAAACTTCAAAATCGGTCATTGTATAACTTCTTATGTGTTGCGCATATTTTGAAGTCTTTCATATACGTAGGGCATATTTTAAAGACATGTCCTCAAAATATGCGCAACATATAACATATTTTGTGTTGCCATATTAATTTATACTTTTCAATATATTTTGACGGCGTTGTATTTTTTACATGTCGCCTAAGAACAACTCGCAAAAGGCAGTTATTTTAAATAAACAGTCAACTTTAAGTTTTTTTTGAAAGTCCCCTTTTCAACAATTTAATTTTATTAAAAGTTAAAAGTCGACTTTTCAAATATATCTAAGGGGATTTTTTGGTACTTTTTCATTCTTTAATTGGTACTTTTTGCGTTTTTAATAATATTGGCCCTAAGAATATGAAATTTGGGATACAGGGTCCTTAGTAAACGCCAAAATATTTAAGGGAATTTTTTGGTACTTTTTCGCCCATCCAATGGTACTTTTTGCCTTTTTTATAATATTTATCCTAAGAATATGAAATTTGGGAAACAGGGTCCTAAGTAAACTCGAAAATATTTAATGGAATTTTTTGGTAGTTTTTCGTCCTTCCAGTGGTACTTTTTGGGTTTTTAATAATATTGATGCTAAAAATATGAAATTTAGGATACAGGGTCCTTAGTAAACGCGAAAATATTTAAACGGATTTTTTGGTAGCTTTTCGTCCTTCCAATGGTATTTTTTGCAATTTTTATAATATTGAACTTAAAAGTATGAAATTTGGGATACAGGGTCCTTAGTAAACGCAAAAATATTTTAAGAGATTTTTTTGTGCTCTTTCGTCCTTCCAATGGTACTTTTTGCATTTTTTATAATATTGATCCTAAAAATATGAAATTTGGGATAAGGGGTCCTTAGTAAACTCGCAAATATTTAAGGGAATTTTTTGGTACTTTTTCGTCCATCCAGTTATACTTTTGGGTTTTTAATAATATTGATCCTAAAAATATGAAATTTGGGATACAGGGTCCTTAGTAAACGCGAAGATTTAAAGGGATTTTTTGGTACTTTTTTCGTCCTTCCAATGGTGCTTTTTGCATTTTTTATAATATTGAACTTAAAAACATGATATTTGGGATACAAGGTCCTTAGTAGACGAGAAAATATTTAAGGGATTTTTTGGTACTTTTTTGTCCTTCCTGAGGTACTTTTTGAGTTTTTTATAACATTGATCCTAAAAATATAAAATTTGGGATACAGGGTCCTTAATATACACGAAAATATTTAAGGGGATTTTTTGGTACTTTTTCGACCTTCCAATGGTACTTTTTGCGTTTTTTATAATATTAATCCTAAAAATATGACATTTATGATACAGGGTCCTTAGTAAACGGATACTTTTTGCATTTTTTATAATATTGATTCTAAAAATATGAAACTTGGGATACAGGGTCCTTAGTAAACGCGAACACATTTAAGCGGATTTTTTGGTACTTTTTCGTCCTTCCAATGGTACTTTTTGCATTATTTATAATATTGATCCTAAAAACATGAAATTTTGGATACAGGGTCCTTAGTAAAACCGAACATATTTAAGGGAATTTTTTGGTACTTTTTCGTTGTTCCAATGATAATTTTTGCGTTTTTTATAATATTGATCGTAACAATATGAAATTTGGTATACAGGGTCCTTAGTAAACGCAAGAATATTTAAGGGATTTTTTGTACTTTTTCTTCGTTCCAATGGTACTTTTTGCGTTTTTTATTATATTGATCGTAAAAATATGAAATTTGGGATACATGGTCCTTAGTAAAAGCGAAAATAATTAAAGGTACTTTTTGGTACTTTTTCGTCGTTCCAATAGTACTTTTTGCGTTCTTTCTAATATTGATCCTAAAAATATGAAATCTATAGAATTTTATCTTTTCAATGATACCAATCACTTATGTATACATATCAAAAACCGGTGGTTGATTTATCACCCTGTTTAATATGCATTTGCAAATATGTGCCTTGTGATGATAAGTCAATTATTGGTCCTAACTCTCATATAAAGTCTATATCCGAAAATCACATTTCTTAAATTTATTCTTTTTCCTCCACTTATCGGCTGAAAAATTATATCTATCACCTAACTGAATATATTGACAATTTATTAAAGTACTAGCTTTTCATACCCGGCGCTGCCCGGGTTTTTGTTCTCTTTTGGTCCAAAATTTTGAAAAAGTGTATTGCCTATAAACTCCTCAGATTAAATATTCATCTATATTCCAATAACTGTCAAAAACACTTCTTGGGATAAAAGTACCAATTTTGCCCGTTTTTTCGTACTTCCCCCATTTTTGTCCCCTTTTGGTACAACTTTGAAAACAGTGCACATCAAATATATATTTTGGAAACTTAACTAAGCTAAATCGTAATAAGTTCAGATTTAGAACAGACAAAATATAGTATTAACGCAAAAAAGTACTAATTCGCCAATTTTTTTCTCCCACTTTATCCCCTTTTGATCCAAATTTTGGGAAAAACGTATTGCCTATAACATACGCAGATAAAAGATTTATGTATATTCCAATAACTAAGAGAAACAGTTATAAGTATAAAGGTACATATTTTGCCCGTTTTTTAGTCCCTTTCCCCCTTTTTATCCCGTTTTGGTACAACTTTGGGAACGAAAAACCTCCAATATGTATTTTCAAAACTTAACCAAGCTATCTCATAATAAGTTTAGCTTTATAACACACAAAATACAACCTTTACTATTTAAGTACTATTTTTGCCCGTTTATTCTCCCATTATTCCCATTATCCGGTCCTTCCGGTCCAAACTTTAAAAAGATTTATAGCCTAAAACCTGCTCAGATAAAAGATCTATCTATATTCCAAATCTATCTATATTTGGAATATAAAATTGGTCCAGCCGTTTAGGCGTTGTTGGCTAACAAACAAACAGACTTACAGACAAATTTATAATATATATTAGGATATTAGGATTAAACATTTTTTCATTTAAATTGAGTTCGATATACTAAAATTGATTTAGATTAAAAATTTTGAACACTTCAGAATGTCAACTCAAAAGTTATTGGAATATATCCTATTATAGGACATCGAAAATTTGCCTCTTACGGATCACTATCTTTTTATATTTGTATTTTTCAAGATAATTATTATTCCAACAAATATTAGCCTTTAAAATAATAAAATCCATTAAAAGAAAATGCTACTAAAGGTGAAAAATATGTCTGAAATATTATTGGGACTATTTTCTCATCGTAATGGTTAAGAAAGAGCTTTGGGGTCTTTAATTTAATAAAATTTAAAAATTTGTATATACTTTTTTGTTCCTCAAATGATAATTTTTGAATTTTCCATAATATGGAATCAAAACATATAACATTAATTGAGTAGCAAACTCATTTTGTCATTTTTAATATTGAATTAGAATCTAAATGTGGGAACTTTTAGGTTTTTTTTCATTTTGAATTTTTATAATATTTAACAGGGTCCTTAATATACATTTAACATGTAGGGTAGTGATGAAAATCTATAAGGAAATTTTTTGGATTATCTGTAATTTTGAACATAGAAACATTAAACTAACTAAACTAAATGATAATTTATCTAAATCCTAATTAAATGATAATTTATAAAAAGGCAGTTTTGATACCTTTTGTTCTTCAAATGATACTTTTAGAAAATTTATTAAAAATAACGGAAAACTCTCTATTCGAGTGATTCTTTATAAATTTTCTTTAAAAAAAATTCCTAAAACCACAAAAACTGAAACATCGTATAAATTTACATTTTCTATAAAAGTGTTCACACTTTATTCTTTTATATTTTTGTTATATAAATTTTGTATTAAATTTCGACAAATATAGCGATTAGGATCCATGGTACACTAGACAAATCATATAGGAATTTAGTTTTCCTTCAAAAATATCGCCAGTCATCGTAGAATTTCTGCGAAAATACACTTTAATTGTAACTGAAAATATAATAAAAGATAAATTAGTTAACTTAATAAATACATGTGTATAAATTTATGTTTTATTTTGTTTTAAAATTTTCAAAAGCTGTATTGGATTATTAGATTATATAGAACAATGTCTTCCCCTCCCAGAAATATTAACTTTGTTCATAATAGCCCACAGCGAAATGTCAATTTATTGCTTTCATGTCACTATTACAACCAGGGATCGTAACTGTTATGATTATTGTATTAAAAATTAAAAAAAAAATTAATTTCGGATTTTTATTTTTGTCAGAAATTACTATCCATCTCTTGATTTTTAGTTATTTTATCAAAATCAATTATTATTTCTTGCTGTTTTTTGTACAAAGTAATTGCTATATTTAATTTTTATATTTTTGCCAAAAAAAGAAATAAAAAAAATAGTTTCTTTAAAAATTCAAGGTCCCAAATATATTAATTGGTTGGTTCAAAAGCCGAAACTATTAAATCTACTTGATTACATCTAACAATATTTAGATTATTACAAATTTTTGTCAAAAAATTACAACACTTGTTTTGTATAAATTATTAGGAAAGAAATGAAAAGCGTAAATTTCTAAATTGTTTAATTTATTTATAATCGATTTCGAATGAATTTACGGAACAGAAATACAATTTGAACTGGAATTAGTTGTAATCCCTAATACCAAAAAAAATTTAAGTTGTTTCAATTTCAACAAAACTACGTCGAGTTGATAACCGTAATAGGGACATTAAACTTACGTTAGTCCATTTTGTACCGCCTTTGATTGTCTATCCAAGTTTTTATTTGTTGTGGCGTTCTATTCTTAAGTGCTGACGATGTCTGAATGGCTTTTAAGCATTCCTTAAGATTTGGTAGTCTTTCTAAATCTTTTAAATCTCCAAATATTGAATATATTGCATCTTTTTCCTCCGAGTTCCACCTGGTTCTTTTGGTTTTGCCGAAAGGTGATGCTAATTAAGAAAAAATATATATATCGGATGTACTCTTCATTGCCAAAATTAATACAATATAATAAAATTAAAAGATTTTAAATTATCCGGTCTGTTCTGTAAACCGAATCCTAGTAAATTGGTTGTTTAAAATCGAATTCTTAGTTTTGAAACCGATTCGATTTACAGAACAGACATGTATGTTGTTCTTATATAATATTTATTTGTGTTAACGTACATACTTCAAAAATTTACCTATACTAGAATTTTAAGTAAAATTTCGTTAATATAATTGGTAATTTGGAATTTAAATTAAAATCTTCTGAAATACTATTAAAATCTACAAACATTTTAAAATTTCTATTATATTTCGAAATATTTTAAATGTTATTGGAAATTTTTGAAATACAAATGAATTAGATATAGATTTCTGAAATACAATTAGAAACTTTTGAAATACAAGTGAAAATGTTATAATTCAATTTCAGAAATTTCTAATTGTACAAATAATGGCGTAAAAGTAAATTTTGTAGTATTGAAATTGTTTTCATTTCTAATTGAATAAAATACTTATGTTTTTGTTATAATAACGACGCTCGTAGTTATGTCGAAAGTATACTTACTGCTTCTACGTTTTTTGCTCGATGACGATTTCGATGTGTGACTGTTTTCTAATGAAATTTCCGAATTATCTTTATCTATACTATCGTTAACTACAACTTCACCCTCTTCCTCCTCCTCCTCAACGTTTTCATCATCCCCATATTCATCTTCCATTTCATCTTCATCGCCTACAGCTGCCATTAAGAGTTTGGATACACAAGTAATTTCTGCCACTGGAACGGACATTCGGTATATTGTTTTGTGTATATCTTTGTGGTGACCCATAAAATTCGCCAGCCTATCGACCGATGCCTCTTCAACATTAAGTAATGAGGTATATGTAGCTATATGCTTACGTAGTGTAGTACCCCTAAGGCTTTCAGGAATTTTTGCACCGCATTCTTCAGAAAATTTTGCTAATAAAGGGCAAGCTCTGTGATACTTTTTTGATAACGTTGAACTGGATGGTTTGCAGAAAATGTATTTATTTCCATCAGCTATTCCAGCCTCACCTCTAAAGTTTATAATAAGTTCAATAGCTTTTACACACATCGGGCATAATAAAACACTGACGGTTCTACCAAGTTTTCCCCTTAGTGTTATTCTTACAAACTGCTTTGCGAATTTTATTGAATCTTGTGATAAGTTTTTTAAACTGTCTTTATCAATGTTATCAGTAATTTTTTCTTTGTTTCCAAAATTATCTATAGTTAATCTTTCGATTTCTCCAGCTCTTCTGCGATTAAATATTTGAATAAAAATTAAAGTAGTCTGAACTAATTGCATCCAACTTGACATTCTAAACCCATTCATAAGAGTTTCCATAGCATTCATAATATGTTCTTTTAAATAAGTATGTAGTTTTTTAATATCTTCTCTCGAAGGTAGCACAACTTTCTTGTCTCGTCTTTTGTTATTTTGGTCTTCTACCGCTTTTTTATTTATCAATGTTGGAATTTCTTCTTCCCAAAGCAAAAGAAAATTCTCTAAATCAATTTTCAGGTCTTCACGTTCTTCTTTAATAAACTCAGCTCGTTGTTTTTTGCCACATTTTTTTATCAAGGATGTTAGGTTTTGAGCTACGGCGGGCGTTTTGAACCACATTAAATCTTCATCCCATTGAGCCACTGTTCGTAGGGCTTTAACACATTTATCAAATAAATGTGGCTTAAAAATATCTTTTAGCTCATTTATATCCGGATCTAATTGTTTTAACTCGATTTTAAAACGTCCAAGTAATCTTAAGTTTGCACGTATCATGTCATGCTGATGCTCGGATGAATATTTCTCGGTCAGTTTGTTACCAAATTTTAAAATGAGTTCATCATACCGCACAGACCTTGATATTGTATCATCGCGCAAAACAGGAAAAATTTTTAATTTTAAAACCTTATTGGCTACCGAATGCATATACTGCGTTGACCTTCGACTTTCAATAAAATTTGTGCGTTTGTTTTTATTGGGGAGGCATTTTTTAGTGTGAATTCGAAGCGTTCTCTTAGAAAAATAAGCCTTACAATTTGTGCAGCAGACATAATCATCAGCTTTATTTTTGATATTACGCTGTTGTTGCCGACTAACAATTAAAATTCCGCTGTTGAAATTCGAGGATGTGTTATGTAAAAAATCACCTTTTTTTCTTAATTCATTAATTATTTTTAAACGTTCCATACTTTTTTTGGGTAATATTGAAGCTTTTTTGACTTCTTTTTCATCCTTATGCCTCAAAAATATATGTCTACTAATTTTTGACTGTAACGTTTTACAAAATATACAAAAATGTTTTTTAGACCTATTTGTAGAATGTGGAACTTCGACTTTTTCTGCATTTATGGGCATATCAATTACATCTACAGATGTATTATTCTCTGAAATGTTTTTACAGTTCTTTAATGGCTCTTTACTTACATCGGTTGAAGTTTCTGGTAAATATTCTGAAAATGAACTCTCTTCAATATAAATTGAACTTGTGTAAGCAGAACTTTCTGGTTTTGATGTGGTGTCAGATAAGCTGGTACTTTTATGTTTGTTAACTATTGGATCAACAGGCATTAAAAAACTTTCATTGGGTGTTAATAAAGATTTTTCATGAGACGTTTCAGTAGAAGACTTTGTATTTGCGGTGACATTGAAGTCGTGGTCAGATGTATTACATATTTCCTTATTTAAAATAGAACTTGAGTAAGAACATTTAAGTTTTAACGGTATGTCAGATAAGCTGGTGCTATTATGTTTGTTAGTAGTTTTATCCAGATTAAATATAAAGCTTTCTTCGTGAGTTTCTTTATGAGACGTTTCAGAGGTATTTGGGTCGTGATCAGATATGGTACATGTTTCCATGTTGCAAATGGAACTTGAGTAAGAAGAACATTCCGGTATTAATGTTATGTCAGATAAGCTGTGAGCAGTAGAATCAAGAGACATTACAAAACTTTCTTTAGGAGTTACTTTATGGGTGGAGAATTCAGTAGAAGAATTTGTATTTGCTTTAAATATATCTGTAGAGGTATTTAAATCGTGGTCAGATGTGGTGCATATTTCTTTGTTGAAAATGGAATTTGAATCAGAACTTTCCGATTTTAATGTGGTGTCAAATAAGCTGGTACTATTATATTTGTTAACAGTTTTTTCAGAGGTATTTTGATCGTTATCAGATGAAATGGATACTTCGTTTTTGTCTAATTCTAATTTATATTTTTCCGGTGACTTAGGGCCATTAGTTTGATTTAAATTCGTAGATTTTGTAGGCGACATTACTATGTTAAGTGTTACAGAAGCTTTTTTTGAAGATAGTTCATTTTTCGCATTGAATGTCTCCGAAGAATTTTGATTTTCATCGATATTTAATGAATCGGACTTAAAAAAATTTTCATTTCGGTCAAATAAAAGTACTACTTTGTTATTATTTTTGCATAATTTTAAATTAGAATTTTTTGGCGAAATATATACAGGTGGTGTAAAATTTTCTTTTTGAGGCGTTTGAATGGCGTTGAATTCATCTAAAGACTTTTTATCGCGGCATGCTTCCGTTACAATATTTAATGTCTCGGAAGGGTACATATTTTTATTGTGTTCCAACACAAGAGTTAATTTGTCATTTACTTTACATTTTAAATTATCGTTTTTCGGAGAAGTATTTTTTGGCGATGGAGATGAATTCAAATTGGAAGATGTCGAAATATTATGGGACGGTTGTACTCCTTCATGTTTGATTTTTGATTGGAGTATAGGTTTTGAAATACTTTCCTTTTTTATTTTTAAATCTAGGAGGTATGATTTTTCATCTAAATAAAATAAAGATAATATGGCTATTTAAATTACGTTTTGCAATTATAGATTTAGTATCTGATGTTTCATGTTTGCCATGTGATTGTGGATAGAGTAACTTATACATATATAGTACTTAAGTATATCATACATATAAATTATTTGCATTATACATGCCTTAACATAAAAAAACATTAAAAGTCTGTACATACCATTTTGAGCAACAAGTAGCGCCGCATATTTTCCACCATTGTATTTTACGACGCATGTCCCTTTAATTATTTTATCCACCTTTTTTGAATTCACAATTGAAAGCTTGTCATTGTCAAATTTTACTAATGAAAACATCTAAAAATATATCGTAAATTTTAAAATAAAAAAAATAAATGTTATATAATGTAAAATACATTTTGTTAAAAAATCTATTTTTAGGTTTAGATAAATATTCTAGTCTTCAGTCTACAGCAATTCCAATTGTATTTCAAAAATTTCTAGTTATATTTCAGAAAATTCTAATTACATTTCAGAAATTTTAAATTATATTTCAGAAAATTCTAATTATTTTTCAGAAATATCTAACCATATTTCAGAAATTTTTGGTTCCGAAAAACTTTTGCAATAGAAAAAGTGTCTGGTACCGAGACACCTTTTCTATAGAAAAAGCCTCTTGTACAGAGACATTTTTTCTATAGAAAGAGTATCTAGTACCTAGACACTTTTTCTATATAAAAGTCTCTTGGTACAGAGACACTTTTTCAATAGAAAAAGTTTCTTGTACCGAAACACTTTTCTATAGAAAAAGCCTCTTGTACAGAGACACTTTTGTTATAGAAAAGTTTCTTGTATAGAGGCACTTTTTCTATAAAAAAGTCTCCTGGTACAGAGACACTTTTTCAATAGAAAAAGTCTCTGGAAACGAGACACTTTTTCTATAAAAATGTCTATTGGTACAGAGACACTTTTTCAATAGAAAAAGTCTCTGGTAACTAGACACTTCTTTTTTATAAAAATAGTCTCTAAAAATAGATACTTTTTCAATAGAAAAAGTCTCTTGTACAGAGACACTTTTTCAATAGAAAAATTCTCTGGCTTCTTGTACAGAGACACTTTTCTTTAAATTAATAATTATAAAACTTTTGAAAACTTACTTTTTAGTAGGTGGTGTCGGTTAGTTACTTCCCAATACTGTATGTCTTTGAATATTTTTTTGGAAATTGTTCCAAATGGCAGCTTTTGTTTATTGCCAAGTTATTTAAAAGTCTGATCCAATACTCCAGAAACTTTTTGATCTTTTGAAGTGGGCAGCTGAGTAGAATATAGGAAAACACATTTGATAATAATATGACATTATAGTGGATATTAAAGAAAAAGTTTATTTTACACAGACCCTTTTTTCTATAGAAATAGTATCTTGTTTTTTGAATAAAGACACTTTTTATAGAAAAGTCTCATGTACAGAGACACTTTTGTTTAAAATAACAAAATTTTTACTTTTTCGTCCATATACTATTATTTTATATATTTAAATATTTGAGGCAGTCAACACTACTTAAATTTAAAATAAAATTAGCCAAATAATGTGAATCTGTACAAGCAACGCTTTTCTAGTTAAACTGATTCTTGTATAGTGACGCTTGTTTTTTCGTTAACAAAAAAAATAAAGTACCGTTTTTATCTACAGTGTTGTTAAACGTTTCAAAATTCAACTAACATCTTTTGCAAAAGTTAGTATTTAAGTCAGGCATGGAAAATTCGGATTTTGAAATTTCAGAAATTAATTTTATAAATTAGTAGTTCAAAATTATGATTTAGACTTAAATTTATAATAGAATTTCTATAGAGTGTATCTGTAAAATAAACATTTTCTATTGATCAAGTCTCTTGTGCAAGTACAATTCAAAAGTCTTTTATACATTCATAGATACTTTTTTTATACAGAGACAGTTTTTTCCTTAGAAAAAGTCTCTTGTACAGAGACATTTTTCTATAGCAAACGTTTCTTTTCCAGAGACATTTTTCTAAAGAAAAATTTCTAAAGAAAAGTCTCTTGTACCGAGATACTTTTTTTATATAGAAAAAGTCTCTTGTACCGAGACACTTTTTCTATAGAAAAAGTCTCTTGTACCGAGACACTTTTTCTATAGAAAAAGTCTCTTGTACCGAGACACTTTATCTATAGAAAAAGTCTCTTGTATCGAGACACTTTCTTGTACCGAGACACTTTTTCTATAGAAAAAGTCTCTTGTACCGAGACACTTTTTCTATAGAAAAAGTCTCTTGTACCGAGACACTTTTTCTATAGAAAAAGTCTCTTGTACCGAGACACTTTTTCTATAGAAAAAGTCTCTTGTACCGAGACACTTTTTCTATAGAAAAAGTGTCTTACTTTTTAGTAGGTGGTGTCGGTTAGTTACTTCCCAATACTGTATGTCTTTGAATATTTTTTTGGAAATTGTTCCAAATGGCAGCTTTTGTTTATTGCCAAGTTATTTAAAAGTCTGATCCAATACTCCAGAAACTTTTTGATCTTTTGAAGTGGGCAGCTGAGTAGAATATAGGAAAACACATTTGATAATAATATGACATTATAGTGGATATTAAAGAAAAAGTTTATTTTACACAGACCCTTTTTTCTATAGAAATAGTATCTTTTTTTTTGAATAAAGACACTTTTTATAGAAAAGTCTCATGTACAGAGACACTTTTGTTTAAAATAACAAAATTTTTACTTTTTCGTCCATATACTATTATTTTATATATTTAAATATTTGAGGCAGTCAACACTACTTAAATTTAAAATAAAATTAGCCAAATAATGTGAATCTGTACAAGCAACGCTTTTCTAATTAAACTGATTCTTGTATAGTGACGCTTGTTTTTTCGTTAACAAAAAAAATAAAGTACCGTTTTTATCTACAGTGTTGTTAAACGTTTCAAAATTCAACTAACATCTTTTGCAAAAGTTAGTATTTAAGTCAGGCATGGAAAATTCGGATTTTGAAATTTCAGAAATTAATTTTATAAATTTTTAGTTCAAAATTATGATTTAGACTTAAATTTATAATAGAATTTCTATAGAGTGTATCTGTAAAATAAACATTTTCTATTGATCAAGTCTCTTGTGCAAGTACAATTCAAAAGTCTTTTATACATTCATAGATACTTTTTTTATACAGAGACAGTTTTTTTCTTAGAAAAAGTCTCTTGTACAGAGACATTTTTCTATAGCAAACGTTTCTTTTCCAGAGACATTTTTCTAAAGAAAAATTTCTAAAGAAAAGTCTCTTGTACCGAGATACTTTTTTTATATAGAAAAAGTCTCTTGTACCGAGACACTTTTTCTATAGAAAAGTCTCTTGTACCGAGATACTTTTTTTATATAGAAAAAGTCTCTTGTACCGAGACACTTTTTCTATAGAAAAAGTCTCTTGTACCGAGACACATTTTCTATAGAAAAAGTCTCTTGTACCGAGACACTTTTTCTATAGAAAAAGTCTCTTGTACCGAGACACTTTTTCTATAGAAAAAGTCTCTTGTACCGAGACACTTTTTCTATAGAAAAAGTCTCTTGTACCGAGACACTTTTTCTATAGAAAAAGTCTCTTGTACCGAGACACTTTTTCTATAGAAAAAGTCTCTTGTACCGAGACACTTTTTCTATAGAAAAAGTCTCTTGTACCGAGACACTTTTTCTATAGAAAAAGTCTCTTGTACCGAGACACTTTTTCTATAGAAAAAGTCTCTTGTACCGAGACACTTTTTCTATAGAAAAAGTCTCTTGTACCGAGACACTTTTTCTATAGAAAAAGTCTCTTGTACCGAAACACTTTTTCTATAGAAAAAGTCTCTTGTACCGATACACTTTTTCTATAGAAAGAGTCTCGTGTACCGAGACACTTTTTCTATAGAAAGAGTCTCTTGTACCGAAACACTTTTTCTACAGAAAAAGTCTCTTGTACCGAGACATTTTTTCTATAGAAAAAGTCTCTTGTACCGAGACGCTTTTTCTATAGAAAAAGCTTCTTGTACTCTTGATATAGGAAAAGTCTCTTGCTGGGAGACATTTTTCTATAAAAAAGTCTCTTATACAGGACACTTTTTCTACAAAAAAGTCTTCTTTTACAGAGACACTTTTCTATAGAAAACGTTTCTTGTACAGAGACACATTTGTTATAGAAAACTTCTCTTGTTCGGATACATTTTTCTATAAAATAAGTCTCATGTGCAGAGAAACTTTTTCTATAAAAAAGTCTCTTATACAGAGACTCTTGTTATACAAAAAGAGTCTCCTGTACAGATACACTTTTTCTTTAAAAAGTCGTTTGTGCAGATTAATTTGGTTAAAATAATGAAATTTTTTAAAACTTACTTTTTATGGGGTGGTGGCGGTGTGTAACTTTCCAACTATTCCAAATTGTAGTTTTTCTCTATTCCAAATTGTAGTTTTTCTCTATTGCAATTTAATCCGAAAAATATTCTGCTCGATTATGAAATAAAAATGTTTGTCTCTTCGTAAGTGAACAACTGTGGAGATTAAAGAAAACGTTTCAGATCAAAAATATGACAAGAAAATGGATATTAATATTAAAATTACATTAAAGAAAAAGTCTTTTATACCGAGACACTTTTTCTATATAATAGTCACTTGGTACCGAGATACTTTTAAAATAGAAAAAGCCTCTTGTAGAGACACGTTTTCTATAGCAAAAGTATCTGACACCGAGACACTTTTTCAATAGAAAAATCCTCTTGTACCGAGACACTTTATCAATAGAAAAAGCCTCTTGTACCGAGACACTTTTTCAATAGAAAAACCGTCTTGCACAAAGCCACTTTTTCTATGGAAAAAGTAACTGGTACCAGACACTTTTTCAATAGAAAAAGACTCTTGTACCAATAAACTTTTTCTATAGAAAAAGTATCTGGTACCGAGACACTTTTTCAATAGAATAAGTATCTGGTACCGAGAAGCTTTTTCTATAGAAAGTGCCTCTTTACCGAAACAATTTTTCAATTGAAAAAGTATCTGGTACCAAGACACTTTTCTATAGAAAAAGTCTCTTGTACCGAGTCACTTTTTCTATAAAAAAGTCTCTTGTACCGAAACACTTTTCTATAGAAAAAGTGTCTTGTTCGGAGATATTTTTCTATAAAAACAAGTCTCTTGTATAGAGCCACTTTTTCTATAGAAAAGTCTCTGGTAAAGTCTCTTGTACAGAGACACTTTTTCTATAAAAATGTCTCTTGTACCAATAAACTTTTTCTATAGAAAAAGTATCTTGTTTTCAATAGAAAAATCCTCTTGTACCGAGACACTTTTTCTATAGAAAAAGTCTCTTGTACCGAGACACTTTTTCTATAGAAAAAGTCTCTTGTACCGAGACACTTTTACTATAGAAAAAGTCTCTTGTACCGAGACACTTTTTCTATAGAAAAAGTATCTTGTGCCGAGACACCTTTTCTATAGAAAAAGTCTCTTGTGCCGAGACACTTTTTCTATACAAAAAGTCTCTTGTACCAAGACACTTTTTCTATAGAAAAAGTCTCTTGTACCGAGACACTTTTTCTATAGAAAAAGTCTCTTGTACCGAGACACTTTTTCTATAGAAAAAGTCTCTTGTACCGAGACACTTTTTCTATAGAAAAAGTCTCTTGTACCGAGACACTTTTTCTATAGAAAAAGTCTCTTGTACCGAGACACTTTTTCTATAGAAAAAGTCTCTTGTACCGAGACACTTTTTCTATAGAAAAAGTCTCTTGTACCGAGACACTTTTTCTATAGAAAAAGTCTCTTGTACCGAGACACTTTTTCTATAGAAAAAGTCTCTTGTACCGAGACACTTTTTCTATAGAAAAAGTCTCTTGTACCGAGACACTTTTTCTATAGAAAAAGTCTCTTGTACCGAGACACTTTTTCTATAGAAAAAGTCTCTTGTACCGAGACACTTTTTCTATAGAAAAAGTCTCTTGTACCGAGACACTTTTTCTATAGAAAAAGTCTCTTGTACCGAGACACTTTTTCTATAGAAAAAGTCTCTTGTACCGAGACACTTTTTCTATAGAAAAAGTCTCTTGTACCGAGACACTTTTTCTATAGAAAAAGTCTCTTGTACCGAGACACTTTTTCTATAGAAAAAGTCTCTTGTACCGAGACACTTTTTCTATAGAAAAAGTCTCTTGTACCGAGACACTTTTTCTATAGAAAAAGTCTCTTGTACCGAGACACTTTTTCTATAGAAAAAGTCTCTTGTACCGAGACACTTTTTCTATAGAAAAAGTCTCTTGTACCGAGACACTTTTTCTATAGAAAAAGTCTCTTGTACCGAGACACTTTTTCTATAGAAAAAGTCTCTTGTATCGAGACACTTTCTTGTACCGAGACACTTTTTCTTTAGAAAAAGTGTCTTGTACCGAGATACTTTTTCTTTAGAAAAAGTCTCTTGTTCCGAGAAGCTTTTTCTATAGAAAAAGTCTCTTGTACTGAGACACTTTTTTAATAGAAAAAGTCTCTTGTACCGAAACACTTTCCTATAGAAAAAGCCTCTTTTACAGAGACACTTTTGCTAAAGAAAAAGTGTCTTGTTCGGAGATATTTTTCTATCAAAAAGTCTCTTGGTACAGAGACACTTTTTCAACAGAAAAAGTCTCTGGTAACAAGACACTTTTTTTAAAAAAATGTCTCTTGTACAGGAACACTTTTTCAATAGAAAAATTCTCTGGCTTCTTGTACAGAGACACTTTTCTTTAAATTAATAATTATAAAACTTTTGAAAACTTACTTTTTAGTAGGTGGTGTCGGTTAGTTACTTCCCAATACTGTATGTCTTTGAATATTTTTTTGGAAATTGTTCCAAATGGCAGCTTTTGTTTATTGCCAAGTTATTTAAAAGTCTGATCCAATACTCCAGAAACTTTTTGATCTTTTGAAGTGGGCAGCTGAGTAGAATATAGGAAAACACATTTGATAATAATATGACATTATAGTGGATATTAAAGAAAAAGTTTATTTTACACAGACCCTTTTTTCTATAGAAATAGTATCTTGTTTTTTGAATAAAGACACTTTTTATAGAAAAGTCTCATGTACAGAGACACTTTTGTTTAAAATAACAAAATTTTTACTTTTTCGTCCATATACTATTATTTTATATATTTAAATATTTGAGGCAGTCAACACTACTTAAATTTAAAATAAAATTAGCCAAATAATGTGAATCTGTACAAGCAACGCTTTTCTAGTTAAACTGATTCTTGTATAGTGACGCTTGTTTTTTCGTTAACAAAAAAAATAAAGTACCGTTTTTATCTACAGTGTTGTTAAACGTTTCAAAATTCAACTAACATCTTTTGCAAAAGTTAGTATTTAAGTCAGGCATGGAAAATTCGGATTTTGAAATTTCAGAAATTAATTTTATAAATTAGTAGTTCAAAATTATGATTTAGACTTAAATTTATAATAGAATTTCTATAGAGTGTATCTGTAAAATAAACATTTTCTATTGATCAAGTCTCTTGTGCAAGTACAATTCAAAAGTCTTTTATACATTCATAGATACTTTTTTTATACAGAGACAGTTTTTTCCTTAGAAAAAGTCTCTTGTACAGAGACATTTTTCTATAGCAAACGTTTCTTTTCCAGAGACATTTTTCTAAAGAAAAATTTCTAAAGAAAAGTCTCTTGTACCGAGATACTTTTTTTATATAGAAAAAGTCTCTTGTACCGAGACACTTTTTCTATAGAAAAAGTCTCTTGTACCGAGACACTTTTTCTATAGAAAAAGTCTCTTGTACCGAGACACTTTTTCTATAGAAAAAGTCTCTTGTACCGAGACACTTTTTCTATAGAAAAAGTCTCTTGTACCGAGACACTTTTTCTATAGAAAAAGTCTCTTGTACCGAGACACTTTTTCTATAGAAAAAGTCTCTTGTACCGAGACACTTTTTCTATAGAAAAAGTCTCTTGTACCGAGACACTTTTTCTATAGAAAAAGTCTCTTGTACCGAGACACTTTTTCTATAGAAAAAGTCTCTTGTATCGAGACACTTTCTTGTACCGAGACACTTTTTCTATAGAAAAAGTCTCTTGTACCGAGACACTTTTTCTATAGAAAAAGTCTCTTGTACCGAGACACTTTTTCTATAGAAAAAGTCTCTTGTACCGAGACACTTTTTCTATAGAAAAAGTCTCTTGTACCGAGACACTTTTTCTATAGAAAAAGTCTCTTGTACCGAGACACTTTTTCTTTAGAAAAAGTGTCTTGTACCGAGATACTTTTTCTTTAGAAAAAGTCTCTTGTACCGAGAAGCTTTTTCTATAGAAAAAGTCTCTTGTACTGAGACACTTTTTTAATAGAAAAAGTCTCTTGTACCGAAACACTTTCCTATAGAAAAAGCCTCTTTTACAGAGACACTTTTGCTAAAGAAAAAGTGTCTTGTTCGGAGATATTTTTCTATCAAAAAGTCTCTTGGTACAGAGACACTTTTTCAACAGAAAAAGTCTCTGGCAACAAGACACTTTTTTTAAAAAAATGTCTCTTGTACAGGGACACTTTTTCAATAGAAAAATTCTCTGGCTTCTTGTACAGAGACACTTTTCTTTAAATTAATAATTATAAAACTTTTGAAAACTTACTTTTTAGTAGGTGGTGTCGGTTAGTTACTTCCCAATACTGTATGTCTTTGAATATTTTTTTGGAAATTGTTCCAAATGGCAGCTTTTGTTTATTGCCAAGTTATTTAAAAGTCTGATCCAATACTCCAGAAACTTTTTGATCTTTTGAAGAGGCCAGCTGAGTAGAATATAGGAAAACACATTTGATAAAAATATGACAATATAATGGATATTAAAGAAAAAGTTTATTTTACGCAGACCCTTTTTTCTATACACACTTTCTATAGAAAAGTCCCATGACAGAGACACTTTTGTTTAAAATAACAAAATTTTTGAATTTTTTTACTTTTTTCGTCCATATAGTATTATTTTATATATTTAAATATTTGAGGCAGTCAACATTTATTAATTTTAAAATGAAAGTAGCCAAATAATATGAATAATCTGTACAAGCAACTCTTTTCTTCTGTAGTGACGATTGTTTTTTCGTTAACAAAAAAAATAAAGTACCGTTTTTATCTACAGTGTTGTTAAACGTTTCAAAATTCAACTAACATCTTTTGCAAAAGTTAGTATTTAAGTCAGGCATGGAAAATTCGGATTTTGAAATTTCAGAAATTAATTTTATAAATTAGTAGTTCAAAATTATGATTTAGACTTAAATTTATAATAGAATTTCTATAGAGTGTATCTGTAAAATAAACATTTTCTATTGATCAAGTCTCTTGTGCAAGTACAATTCAAAAGTCTTTTATACATTCATAGATACTTTTTTTATACAGAGACAGTTTTTTCCTTAGAAAAAGTCTCTTGTACAGAGACATTTTTCTATAGCAAACGTTTCTTTTCCAGAGACATTTTTCTAAAGAAAAATTTCTAAAGAAAAGTCTCTTGTACCGAGATACTTTTTTTATATAGAAAAAGTCTCTTGTACCGAGACACTTTTTCTATAGAAAAAGTCTCTTGTACCGAGACACTTTTTCTATAGAAAAAGTCTCTTGTACCGAGACACTTTTTCTATAGAAAAAGTCTCTTGTACCGAGACACTTTTTCTATAGAAAAAGTCTCTTGTACCGAGACACTTTTTCTATAGAAAAAGTCTCTTGTACCGAGACACTTTTTCTATAGAAAAAGTCTCTTGTACCGACTTTTACTATAGAAAAAGTCTCTTGTACCGAGACACTTTTACTATAGAAAAAGTCTCTTGTACCGAGACACTTTTTCTATAGAAAAAGTATCTTGTGCCGAGACACCTTTTCTATAGAAAAAGTCTCTTGTGCCGAGACACTTTTTCTATACAAAAAGTCTCTTGTACCAAGACACTTTTTCTATAGAAAAAGTCTCTTGTACCGAGACACTTTTTCTATAGAAAAAGTCTCTTGTACCGAGACACTTTTTCTATAGAAAAAGTCTCTTGTACCGAGACACTTTTTCTATAGAAAAAGTCTCTTGTACCGAGACACTTTTTCTATAGAAAAAGTCTCGGTACAAGAGACTTTTTCTATAGAAAAAGTCTCTTGTACCGAGACACTTTTTCTATAGAAAAAGTCTCTTGTACCGAGACACTTTTTCTATAGAAAAAGTCTCTTGTACCGAGACACTTTTTCTATAGAAAAAGTCTCTTGTACCGAGACACTTTTTCTATAGAAAAAGTCTCTTGTACCGAGACACTTTTTCTATAGAAAAAGTCTCTTGTACCGAGACACTTTTTCTATAGAAAAAGTCTCTTGTACCGAGACACTTTTTCTATAGAAAAAGTCTCTTGTACCGAGACACTTTTTCTATAGAAAAAGTCTCTTGTACCGAGACACTTTTTCTATAGAAAAAGTCTCTTGTACCGAGACACTTTTTCTATAGAAAAAGTCTCTTGTACCGAGACACTTTTTCTATAGAAAAAGTCTCTTGTACCGAGACACTTTTTCTATAGAAAAAGTCTCTTGTACCGAGACACTTTTTCTATAGAAAAAGTCTCTTGTACCGAGACACTTTTTCTGTAGAAAAAGTCTCTTGTACCGAGACACTTTTTCTATAGAAAAAGTCTCTTGTACCGAGACACTTTTTCTATAGAAAAAGTCTCTTGTACCGAGACACTTTTTCTATAGAAAAAGTCTCTTGTACCGAGACACTTTTTCTATAGAAAAAGTCTCTTGTATCGAGACACTTTCTTGTACCGAGACACTTTTTCTTTAGAAAAAGTGTCTTGTACCGAGATACTTTTTCTTTAGAAAAAGTCTCTTGTTCCGAGAAGCTTTTTCTATAGAAAAAGTCTCTTGTACTGAGACACTTTTTTAATAGAAAAAGTCTCTTTTACAGAGACACTTTTGCTAAAGAAAAAGTGTCTTGTTCGGAGATATTTTTCTATCAAAAAGTCTCTTGGTACAGAGACACTTTTTCAACAGAAAAAGTCTCTGGTAACAAGACACTTTTTTTAAAAAAATGTCTCTTGTACCGAGATACTTTTTCTTTAGAAAAAGTCTCTTGTTCCGAGAAGCTTTTTCTATAGAAAAAGTCTCTTGTACTGAGACACTTTTTTAATAGAAAAAGTCTCTTTTACAGAGACACTTTTGCTAAAGAAAAAGTGTCTTGTTCGGAGATATTTTTCTATCAAAAAGTCTCTTGGTACAGAGACACTTTTTCAACAGAAAAAGTCTCTGGTAACAAGACACTTTTTTTAAAAAAATGTCTCTTGTACAGGGACACTTTTTCAATAGAAAAATTCTCTGGCTTCTTGTACAGAGACACTTTTCTTTAAATTAATAATTATAAAACTTTTGAAAACTTACTTTTTAGTAGGTGGTGTCGGTTAGTTACTTCCCAATACTGTATGTCTTTGAATATTTTTTTGGAAATTGTTCCAAATGGCAGCTTTTGTTTATTGCCAAGTTATTTAAAAGTCTGATCCAATACTCCAGAAACTTTTTGATTTTTGAAGTGGGCAGCTGAGTAGAATATAGGAAAACACATTTGATAATAATATGACATTATAGTGGATATTAAAGAAAAAGTTTATTTTACACAGACCCTTTTTTCTATAGAAATAGTATCTTGTTTTTTGAATAAAGACACTTTTTATAGAAAAGTCTCATGTACAGAGACACTTTTGTTTAAAATAACAAAATTTTTACTTTTTCGTCCATATACTATTATTTTATATATTTAAATATTTGAGGCAGTCAACACTACTTAAATTTAAAATAAAATTAGCCAAATAATGTGAATCTGTACAAGCAACGCTTTTCTAGTTAAACTGATTCTTGTATAGTGACGCTTGTTTTTTCGTTAACAAAAAAAATAAAGTACCGTTTTTATCTACAGTGTTGTTAAACGTTTCAAAATTCAACTAACATCTTTTGCAAAAGTTAGTATTTAAGTCAGGCATGGAAAATTCGGATTTTGAAATTTCAGAAATTAATTTTATAAATTAGTAGTTCAAAATTATGATTTAGACTTAAATTTATAATAGAATTTCTATAGAGTGTATCTGTAAAATAAACATTTTCTATTGATCAAGTCTCTTGTGCAAGTACAATTCAAAAGTCTTTTATACATTCATAGATACTTTTTTTATACAGAGACAGTTTTTTCCTTAGAAAAAGTCTCTTGTACAGAGACATTTTTCTATAGCAAACGTTTCTTTTCCAGAGACATTTTTCTAAAGAAAAATTTCTAAAGAAAAGTCTCTTGTACCGAGATACTTTTTTTATATAGAAAAAGTCTCTTGTACCGAGACACTTTTTCTATAGAAAAAGTCTCTTGTACCGAGACACTTTTTCTATAGAAAAAGTCTCTTGTACCGAGACACTTTTTCTATAGAAAAAGTCTCTTGTACCGAGACACTTTTTCTATAGAAAAAGTCTCTTGTACCGAGACACTTTTTCTATAGAAAAAGTCTCTTGTACCGAGACACTTTTTCTATAGAAAAAGTCTCTTGTACCGAGACACTTTTTCTATAGAAAAAGTCTCTTGTACCGAGACACTTTTTCTATAGAAAAAGTCTCTTGTACCGAGACACTTTTTCTATAGAAAAAGTCTCTTGTACCGAGACACTTTTTCTATAGAAAAAGTCTCTTGTACCGAGACACTTTTTCTATAGAAAAAGTCTCTTGTATCGAGACACTTTCTTGTACCGAGACACTTTTTCTATAGAAAAAGTCTCTTGTACCGAGACACTTTTTCTATAGAAAAGTCTCTTGTACCGAGACACTTTTTCTATAGAAAAAGTCTCTTGTACCGAGACACTTTTTCTATAGAAAAAGTCTCTTGTACCGAGACACCTTTTCTTTAGAAAAAGTGTCTTGTACCGAGATACTTTTTCTTTAGAAAAAGTCTCTTGTACCGAGAAGCTTTTTCTATAGAAAAAGTCTCTTGTACTGAGACACTTTTTTAATAGAAAAAGTCTCTTGTACCGAAACACTTTCCTATAGAAAAAGCCTCTTTTACAGAGACACTTTTGCTAAAGAAAAAGTGTCTTGTTCGGAGATATTTTTCTATCAAAAAGTCTCTTGGTACAGAGACACTTTTTCAACAGAAAAAGTCTCTGGCAACAAGACACTTTTTTTAAAAAAATGTCTCTTGTACAGGGACACTTTTTCAATAGAAAAATTCTCTGGCTTCTTGTACAGAGACACTTTTCTTTAAATTAATAATTATAAAACTTTTGAAAACTTACTTTTTAGTAGGTGGTGTCGGTTAGTTACTTCCCAATACTGTATGTCTTTGAATATTTTTTTGGAAATTGTTCCAAATGGCAGCTTTTGTTTATTGCCAAGTTATTTAAAAGTCTGATCCAATACTCCAGAAACTTTTTGATCTTTTGAAGTGGGCAGCTGAGTAGAATATAGGAAAACACATTTGATAAAAATATGACAATATAATGGATATTAAAGAAAAAGTTTATTTTACGCAGACCCTTTTTTCTATACACACTTTCTATAGAAAAGTCCCATGACAGAGACACTTTTGTTTAAAATAACAAAATTTTTGAATTTTTTTACTTTTTTCGTCCATATAGTATTATTTTATATATTTAAATATTTGAGGCAGTCAACATTTATTAATTTTAAAATGAAAGTAGCCAAATAATATGAATAATCTGTACAAGCAACTCTTTTCTTCTGTAGTGACGCTTGTTTTTTCGTTAACAAAAAAAATAAAGTACCGTTTTTATCTACAGTGTTGTTAAACGTTTCAAAATTCAACTAACATCTTTTGCAAAAGTTAGTATTTAAGTCAGGCATGGAAAATTCGGATTTTGAAATTTCAGAAATTAATTTTATAAATTAGTAGTTCAAAATTATGATTTAGACTTAAATTTATAATAGAATTTCTATAGAGTGTATCTGTAAAATAAACATTTTCTATTGATCAAGTCTCTTGTGCAAGTACAATTCAAAAGTCTTTTATACATTCATAGATACTTTTTTTATACAGAGACAGTTTTTTCCTTAGAAAAAGTCTCTTGTACAGAGACATTTTTCTATAGCAAACGTTTCTTTTCCAGAGACATTTTTCTAAAGAAAAATTTCTAAAGAAAAGTCTCTTGTACCGAGATACTTTTTTTATATAGAAAAAGTCTCTTGTACCGAGACACTTTTTCTATAGAAAAAGTCTCTTGTACCGAGACACTTTTTCTATAGAAAAAGTCTCTTGTACCGAGACACTTTTTCTATAGAAAAAGTCTCTTGTACCGAGACACTTTTTCTATAGAAAAAGTCTCTTGTACCGAGACACTTTTTCTATAGAAAAAGTCTCTTGTACCGAGACACTTTTTCTATAGAAAAAGTCTCTTGTACCGAGACACTTTTTCTATAGAAAAAGTTTCTTGTACCGAGACACTTTTTCTATAGAAAAAGTCTCTTGTATCGAGACACTTTCTTGTACCGAGACACTTTTTCTATAGAAAAAGTCTCTTGTACCGAGACACTTTTTCTATAGAAAAGTCTCTTGTACCGAGACACTTTTTCTATAGAAAAGTCTCTTGTACCGAGACACTTTTTCTATAGAAAAAGTCTCTTGTACCGAGACAATTTTTCTATAGAAAAAGTCTCTTGTACCGAGACACTTTTTCTTTAGAAAAAGTGTCTTGTACCGAGATACTTTTTCTTTAGAAAAAGTCTCTTGTACCGAGAAGCTTTTTCTATAGAAAAAGTCTCTTGTACTGAGACACTTTTTTAATAGAAAAAGTCTCTTGTACCGAAACACTTTCCTATAGAAAAAGCCTTTTTTACAGAGACACTTTTGCTAAAGAAAAAGTGTCTTGTTCGGAGATATTTTTCTATCAAAAAGTCTCTTGGTACAGAGACACTTTTTCAACAGAAAAAGTCTCTGGTAACAAGACACTTTTTTTAAAAAAATGTCTCTTGTACAGGGACACTTTTTCAATAGAAAAATTCTCTGGCTTCTTGTACAGAGACACTTTTCTTTAAATTAATAATTATAAAACTTTTGAAAACTTACTTTTTAGTAGGTGGTGTCGGTTAGTTACTTCCCAATACTGTATGTCTTTGAATATTTTTTTGGAAATTGTTCCAAATGGCAGCTTTTGTTTATTGCCAAGTTATTTAAAAGTCTGATCCAATACTCCAGAAACTTTTTGATCTTTTGAAGTGGGCAGCTGAGTAGAATATAGGAAAACACATTTGATAAAAATATGACAATATAATGGATATTAAAGAAAAAGTTTATTTTACGCAGACCCTTTTTTCTATACACACTTTCTATAGAAAAGTCCCATGACAGAGACACTTTTGTTTAAAATAACAAAATTTTTGAATTTTTTTACTTTTTTCGTCCATATAGTATTATTTTATATATTTAAATATTTGAGGCAGTCAACATTTATTAATTTTAAAATGAAAGTAGCCAAATAATATGAATAATCTGTACAAGCAACTCTTTTCTTCTGTAGTGACGCTTGTTTTTTTCGTTAACAAAAAAAATAAAGTACCGTTTTTATCTACAGTGTTGTTAAACGTTTCAAAATTCAACTAACATCTTTTGCGAAAGTTAGTATTTTAATCAGACATGGAAAATCCAAATTTTAATATTTTAAGAATAAATATGTAAAAACATGAAAAATAAAAAAGAATTACATTTATAATAGAAATTGGACTTGAATTTATAATAGAATTTCTACAAATAAATTTGTCTCTGTAAAACAGACTTTTTGTATTGATAAAGTCTCTTTAAAGCTTTTTCTATAGAAAATTAGATAGTAAAAATTGTCTGTAAAATATTTTTTTATACAAAAATAGAAAAAGTTCCTCTGTACAAGTGAAGTATTCTGTAGTAAAAATGTCTTTGTGCGAGGCGATTTTGTTATAGAAAAGGGAAAACGTACTAGAGACGTTTTCTATAGAAAAATTATTTCTGTGCATGGGACATTTGCGATAAAAAATGTCTCTACCAGAAACGTTTTCTATAGAAAGAATCGCTTCACAAATTGACACATGCATTTTCTAAAGAAACTTTTTTTGCACAAAAAATTTTATGAAGGAAAACTTACTTTTTAGTAGGTTGATGTAGTCAGTAAGTTTTATCCATAGAAAACTTTACGCTGTTTTGAATAAAATATGTTATTTATTCCTAGTGGCAGCTTAATTTATTCTCGGCAATTTTATCTAGAAATTTATGTTTGATTATTAAATTAAAGAATATTAATTATGTTAGTAAACTTACCTCCAACAAACGTCTTTTTGTGTGTATTGCATGTTTTGCTTTTCGAAATCACAATTTTTTTCAATTCTCTTAATAAAATTATTAGTTTTTTTATTTATAGTGTTGTTAAACGTCAGAAATTTAACAATAAATATACATACATACTACGTACATATATTTTTTTAAGCTTGCACAAATCCCTATTTGAATTAGGCATGGAAAATTTAGATATTAATACCAATAATAACTTTTTAGGTTTGAAATAAATGTAAAATTAAATAATACAAGTTCCTGTGGTATCTGATAGTACTTTATGTATTTTATTCAATATTGAATCTAGTAACATAAAATACAGCATCGGGTTTTTTCTTATTGGTTTTCTATAATATTGAAGAACGCAAAAAGTTTTCTTGGTTCAATGGTACCTATAGCAAATCCAAAAAGTAAATTTTAGCTTAAGTTTTTATGTACATATATGAAAATCGAAAAATATTAAAAAGTTCCCTTGTATATTATCGTATTCATTTAAATGTTTTCGCGTTTACTAAGGACCCTGTATCTCAAATTTCATATTTTTAGGATCAATATTTTTAAAAACCCCAAAAGTACCACTGGAAGGACGAAAAAGTACCAAAAGATTCCCTTAAATATTTTCGAGTTTACTAAGGACCCTGTATCTCAAATTTCATATTTTTAGGATCAATATTATGAAAAATGCAAAAAGTAACATTTTAGCGTATACTAAGGAACCTGTATCCCAAATTTCATATTTTTAGGATCAATATTATAAAAAATGCAAAAAGTACCATTGGAAGGACGAAAAAGTACCAAAAATCCCCTTAAAAATTTTCGCGTTTACTAAAGACCCTGTATCCCAAATTTCATATTTTTAAGATCAATATTATAAAAAATACAAAAAGTACCATTAGAACGACGAAAAAGTACCAAAAAATCTCCTTAATTATTTTACCGTATACTAAGGACCCTGTATCCCAAATTTCATGTTTTTAGGATCAATATTATAAATAATGCAAAAAGTGTTAGCATTTACAAAGGACCCTATATCCCAAATTTCATATTTTTAGGTTCAGTATTATAAAAAATGCAAAAAGTTCCATTGGAAGGGCGAAAAAGTACCAACAAATCCCCTTTAACATTTATGACCTATATTATAAATAATCCAAAATAAACCATTAGAAGGATTAAAAATTATATAATTTTATGTGACCGAAGTTACGTGTATTTTAAAATAAATATTGGATCTAAATGAAATACAACCCTGCGTAGTATACCATCGAAGTGAATTAAATATGATGATAACAGTTGTACAACAAGCCATGTAAACTTTTTATATATAGGAGTTTGACAGTACGACGTGTTAAGATGGTAACAGATGGACAAACAATTTTGACAGTTAAAATGGCGCTAGGTAATTGGCGCATAGAAAAGAGAATCCCAAAGGCGTGCATATATTATTATTTTGACGCCGTTGGAATTCAAATTTAACGGTCGAATATGAAATATGTTGTGAATGTGTGGCAACATTAGATAGGAAAATTTTTTTTTAAAATAGAAAATGCGGATATTTACAATGAGTATATCAATAAAATGTTTATTGAATATATTAAAAAAAGCATTGCGGAGTATAAATCAATAAGAAAAAAAAAGTGTCTAAAAGTGTCCTCAAAGTAACGTGTCCCCAAACTATGCTCAAGATATACGATCATTTTGAGGACTGTCCTCAAAGTATGCAAATGTCCTCAAAGTATACGGTAGATCGAAAAAATGTCCCCGAACTATGCGCTGGGAATATATATATATTTATATATTTATATATTTATATATTTATATATTTATATATTTATATATTTATCTACTTATCTATTTATCTATTTATCTATTTATCTATTTGTCAATTTATCTATTCATATATTTATCTATTCATCTATTTATATATTTATCAATTTATCTATTTATCTCTTCATCTATTTATCTATTTTTCTATTCATCTATTTATCTTTTCATCTATTTATCTTTTCATCTATTTATCTATTTTTCTATTTATCTGTTCATATATTTATCTATTCATCTATTTATATATTTATCAATTTATCTATTTATCTCTTCATCTATTTATCTATTTTTCTATTCATCTATTTATCTTTTCATCTATTTATCTATTTTTCTATTTATAAATTTTTCTATTTATCTTTATATCTATTCATCTATTTATCTATTTATATATTCATCTATTTTTCTATATATATTTATCTATTCTTCTATTTATCTATTTATCTATTTATCAATTTATCTACTTATCTATTCATCTATTTGTCTATTCATCTATTTATCTATTTTTCTATTTATCTACTTATTCATCTTATCTACTTATCTATTTATCAATTTGTCTATTTATCTACTTATCTATTCATCTATTTATCTGTTCATCTATATATCTATTCATCTATTTTTCTATTTATCTACTTATCTATTTATATATTTATCAATTTATCTATTTATATGTTTATCTATTTATTTATTTTTCTACTTATCTATTTATCTATTTATATATTTATTTATTTATCTATTCATCTATTTATCTATTTTTCTATTTATCTACTTATCTATTTATCTATATATAAATTTATCTATTTATATATTTATTTATCTATTTATCAATTTATAAATTTATCTATTTATCTATCATCAGTCGGACAGAATAAGAAATTCTGTTCTAAAGAGGACACCGCCAACGATATTGGCCTCAAACACGGAGAAAACAGTCCCATGTACTTTAAGTAAAGAATATAAAGAAGCTACCAAACACTGTAAGTACACTTTTGTTGTACTAGGAGACATGATCCACATACAACAAAGTACGTAATGAAAGACCAGGGAATTGTGTCCCTCCACATACTAACACGAGAGTTTCACAATCACGTGGATTACAGAACATACCTGTATGACACTTTCAAAAGTGTCATAATATCCAGCAAAGTGACATAGTGTCCATGGACATTATGACACCCCATAAAGTGACATTATGTCCATGGACATTATGTCATTTCGGTAGTGTCATAATGTCCATGGACACTATGTCACTTTGCTGGATATTATGACACTTTTGAAAGTGTCATACAGGTATGTTCTGTAATCCACGTGATTTAAAATCACATACCGTTTTAAAATCACACGTGTGATTTGTGCCTGTTCTGTAAATCACACTGTTATTGTATTTTTCGGTGTGATTTTAAATTTTCGAAAGCACAAGAAAACAGCTGATTCGTTTATTTTAAATGTTTTGTTTTGCAAATAATTTTGTAGAAATATTAAAGTGAAAATAAAAAAATGCCTGGAGCTTCTGTTATATCTTTAATTGAATTAAAAAGAATGGAATTACATTTTATAAAAATTTTGCAAAAACTATGTCAAAAAGAAAACAAAACAGCAAAGCTGCCACAGTACACAATTGCTTTTGGTTACCACTTGCTTCAACTTTGTTGCATTTTTTTTCCAATTAGCGCAAAAAACTTAACGCATATTGATAACTTATAATATAATCTAACAAATATTATAAATTTTATGACGAATTCTATAATTAATTTAAAGATATTGAACATATTTTAGACAAACATTAAAAAATTTTAGTCTGGCAAGCTTCCATGTATTTTCGAAAATCATAAACAGCTGACAACTGAAAACAAACCTTAAACCACAAAAGAAATCACAAAAGCAAATAAACTTTTTACAGCAGAAAAGGTGTCTCTAGATTTTTATTAAATTTTAAGTGTTTTTTTAATAAAACAAGTAATTCTATAAGAAAATTAATAAAGGACATATTGTTTAATTTATTTAAATAATTTATTTTAATATTTTCCATGCAATAGCCGCAGAAATAACCAAGTGATTTGAAAACATTAGTGACTTTGTTGAACGTTTTAAAATCACAAAATTATGTGCTCAGAACACCTTTTATGTGATTTCAAACCACTTTTATAAAATGTGATTTGCAGAACATACCTGAATATCCAAATTTTGTTTAGAAAAACTAATTTTTATAAAAATGTTTGATCCTAGTAATAGTTTATATTTTCATATATTAGAAAACTTCATGTAGCGAAGCCACCTGCCGCGCTCCATGGAGGAGAAAGCCTCTAAAAGCGGCCGCAGGCCGCCAATAAGAAATACCTTTTTCAGCGATACCGAATAGTTGCTCGCCATGCTACTTAGTGTATAAAACTTGTCTTTGTAAATAAAGTTTTTCTGCGTGGCGTCCTACGGCCGCTCTTAGGGACTTTCTCCTCTATAGAACGCGGCAGGCGGCTTCGCTAAATAAAGCCTTTCTTGCAAATAAATTATTAAAAAGTAGCTTTTTGAAGTGAAAGTTCTTACATTTTTTATTGAACTTTCTTTTTTTTGTCAAATTTATTCCTAAATTCATATTTATATTTTACATTACCCATTTTAACACTTTAAGAGCCAGTTTTTGACTTCGTATTTAAATATGAATTATATTTAAGTTCTATTTAAATGCGAAAATGAGTTTCTCAGTGCTTTTTTAAATGATACTTAAATGGCCAACGTTGGCCATTTAAATTATATTTAAGTTTCATAAACTACCATATGTTTTTGACAGCTGACTTTTGTTGTTTGGTTTTTTTTTTTCAATCTATTGTAGTGAAAAAAAACCAAACAACAGAGTCTTGCTAAAAACAGCGTCTTGCAAAAACTACAATTCCGATGCGGGTCAATTGGAACTTCTTTTGTACATTTTCCTACCAATAATTTTATTGTTTAATAAACTTTTATTTCTTATTGGGCAAAATGTATCAATTTTTGTTTTGGTTGAACAGCTGTTTTAAGCAAAACTATCGATAAATTTTTGATATTTAGTAGTGCTACCATACTTTTGTCTTATTTAAATAAGACAAATTATGTAGCACTGTAAAACTCAAACTGTATTTAAATACAACTTAATTTTAAGTAAAAATTAACTAAATACGTATTTAAATAACAAGTCAAAAACTGGGCATAAGAGCCAGTTTTTGACTTCGTATTTAAATATGAATTATATTTAAGTTCTATTTAAATGCGAAAATGAGTTTCTCAGTGCTTTTTTAAATGATACTTAAATGGCCGACGTTGGTCATTTAAATTCTATTTAAGTTTCATAAACTACCATATGTTTTTGACAGCTGACTTTTGTTGTTTGGTTTTTTTTCACTCTATTGTAGTAAAAAAAAAAAAAACAACAGCGTCTTGCTAAAAAAAGCGTCTTGCAAAAACTACAATTCCGATGCGGGGCAATTGGAGCTTCTTTTGTGCATTTTCCTACCAATAATTTTATTGTTTAATAAACTTTTATTTCTTATTGGGCAAAATGTATCAATTTTTGTTTTGGTTGAACAGCTGTTTTAAGCAAAACTATCGATAAATTTTTGATATTTAGTAGTGCTACCATACTTTTATCTTATTTAAATAAGACAAATTGTGTAGCACTGAAAAACTCAAACTGTATTTAAATACAACTTAATTTTAAGTTAAAATTAACTAAATACGTATTTAAATAACAAGTCAAAAACTGGGCATAACACTTTTACTTTTTTAAACTTTAAATTTGTGACGTCTGAACTCCACAAAATTCAGATAACAGATAACTAAAAATCGCAGCTATCGTCTTATTACTACTTTAAATTTACAACGGTAAATTAGATAGAAGTTAAATTAAAACATAAATACTTAAATTATTTTTTAAATATCATACACATTATGTCACTCCAAAAGTGTCATTATGTCCATGGACTTTACGACACTTTACACATGGACATTATGACACTACCAAAATGACATAATGTCCATGGACATAATGTCATCTTTTGGAGTGACATAATGTCCATGGACATTATGTCATGCCACCACATGTACCACTGCAAGAAGAGACGGTTACAGAACATCCAATAGAACTTATAAATGCCCCAAAACAGGAGAATATGTTTATCTTCCATTTTTCGTCAACAATTGAACAATTTTTTATTAATAATTAATTTTTTAATTTGTCAAATTTCATAAAAACATTATTGCCAAACAGTTAAAATGTAAAAATTTAATGAAAAAAGAACAAAAATTTATAAATTTAACAAAAAAAAAATATCTTGCCAGTAATAACCTGATAATAACGTAAATCATAGACGAATAAAATAGATTTGTTCAATTCACAACTGACGTTGTACAGTCGTATGAGTTATAAGTCGTCTGAACCTACAATAGTTGTACAAATGTTGTTGATAATTTCTATATACATAAATATTTTGTACAACACCTACAACATTTTTACATATGTTTTTCTTCGAATGTTGTATGAAAATTTAAGTGTTACCAAAAGTTCATATTGATAAATAAACAAACAATTTTTTTAATTTTAGTGTAAAATAACAACTAAACAGTAACACTGAAATCAGTTGATTTATTTAATTTATGAAAAACGATAATTTGTTTTAAATATTTGTCAATTGTTTGCATTTGTACACAAAATAAAAGTGTATAAGTGTATTTAATTTTTGTATGAAAATTTTCAACAACAAGCTTACACTATTGCATTATAATACAATAATACACTCGATACAAGGGTTTTGTGAATTCAGCAAATATATCTGAATTGTGTACAAATGCAAACAATTTGCTATTGTTCGCTGCACTATTAATTTTACATATTAATAGACTATGGAATGTTTTGTTTTGATCTGTTTATTTTGGCATTTTTAAGGCTTGACAAGGTAAACATACGACTTTGCTAAATCTGTGTTCACAACCACAATAGTTGTATCATACAACATACAACTACGTTGTGAATTGGACAATTGTCTTACTGAATCATAACTTCGACTACTTTCCTTCCTCAGACGAAACAATTGTCGAACAGAATTGAGGTATTAATAATTTTTAAAAAATTAAAAATTATAGTTAACATAAAAACAAATTAAATGTAATTAAGGCACTCATTTGATTTACATTTAACAATAAACTCATATAAAGACAGAAACAAATTAACCAGGAATCCATTTAAAATTGTTTATAGATTTGTTTGAGATTGGTAAGGCTATTTGGTAAGGCATTTTATTTGTAAAAACTATTTGGCCCATAATCATAGTCTAACACTAAAGTCGGTTCTTTTTAAAAACAACTTTAAAATAAAAACCAGCTTGTTATTAATTTGCAACCATAGTCAAAATTAAAGTATGTTTTAAATTGAACCGACTTTAACTGGGTGCCACCGCAAATGTTGAAAATGTTTTCATACAATATACAACAAAATTAAAAAAAAAAATCCAAAAAACGTTAACAATAAAAGTAACCGGGACATCTAAAGAAAGAAAGTGGTTTGTTGTGAAAAAATGAAAAAGATAAGATTAATATCATAATTACGATATTAATTTGGTACTAATTTTATTGATAACTGTTCAATAATTGCAAAATCTCTACAAATATCTTGTAACTTAAACATTTTTTACTTTGTGACGAACTTTTTTACTCGACGAAGAACAGCTGATGCTGTTGTTAAACGAATTAAAAACAACTTCAGCTAGTTTTATATTTAGAGTTTTAACACACAAGTGTGTTTTATTCGACTGTGTCAATTCATACATATTCACCACGAACACATACAATTGACCAAAAAATTTGTTTTTAAATAAACATATTTTCTCACATTTATATCATTATATTTTTATTATTAACAGCGGATGTTCGCTGAGGTGGGTGGGTCAACGTATAAATTTGTCCATATATGTTTTACCGATTTTTCCAAACATTTTTCAGAAACTAGAAACATTAATAATAAATTTCATACCCTTAGAGGTCCTTTTATTTTGGCTCTATCGCACTTAAAATTCAGCTGATGAAAAAAATTCCATTATTTGTCTTAAATTGGTGGCCACCACTGTATACTTTAACTTGTCTATGATAGACCTAAAGTCCACTCTTAAGTAAAGTCGAGTTTAATTTTCTTAAAATGTACTTTATTTTTGTCTAAGTTTATGGGCCTTTGTTTTTAAAAAAATCGATTCCGTCAGCAAACTTTTTTAAACAAGCAATTTCATCATTCTTCAAGGCAATGTAGTTTTCATAGAATGACTTTTGCATTTGTATTTCTTGCTGCAAAAGACTTAGCTGATCAACTTTTGTTTTTTGAGCTGGAACTTGGTATTGTTTCTAAACTTGTGCTGGAATCCAAGATGACATCATATATTTGGTATTCCGTACACAGTTGTGTCATAACCAGGGAAACCGGAAATATGCTCAATATACAATACAATTCATTTCTAAAAAGGTAAAGTAACATAAAATAAACAAAAATAACAAGAACTAAAATAAGTATAAAAAAAAATAAATACAACATAAAAATAATATGAACTAAGTTATGAAAAGGCCTCGAGAAGTACTTTTTGATGATATTTTATATAAATATAAAGTCACTTCTTCAATTAAGGTTATTATTGCAATAAATTACAAAATGTTGACTTAAATTTTCAAATAAAAATCGTTGTCTATTGGATCTGAAAACATTTTTATACTTAGAAAATGTTCTTCAAACATACAAAGGCACAGTTCGTAAAAAGTAGTAAGCAAAACGGCAGATAGTTTTTTCGTACTAACTTATGCCATGTTTCCACGGCAGTCTGAATTACTTAATTCGCGTTTTGAATTAAGATTGCGAATCAACCAGTTTAACATTTATTTATTTCTTCTTCTTGTTGTTTTCTTCTGTTTACATGTTTTGTTTTTTTGTTTATTTTGTTTGTTTGGTGTGAATTTTAAATTTGTAATTTGGCAATGGATAAAAAAGGTAAGTAAAAACATAAAATTGTAGCATTATTAATTAAACAAATATAATTTAATTATTATTTTCATTATTAGAAAAAAGAAAAAGTGCAAGCAAGTGGGACCAGGGCACCGAGCGGGCTTTATTAGAGGTGTGGGCTGAAAGAATGGCAGAGCAGAATGGACAGCTGATATTGATACATAAATAATCGATAAAAATTAGAGATGACAGTCATTCGTTCGTAATTCATAAGGTAATTCAAACTGAATTACGTACGATAATTCGCACTTGAAATTTTGTATGGCGAATCATGTAATTCAGTTCGTAATTGGGGGTTGAATGACGAATGAGAGCGTGAATGACGAATAATGCCGTCGTGTGAACATGGTATTAGACAGTAAACAGTCAAAATTTCACATATAAAAGCAAGCAGTTATTTTTTAGTGACTACACCTTATTAAATTGATCAGATTACATTGACACATTGAACACAATATTCACAATGGAAGTTATAATTTTAATGTGAATATTGCTGTCTTTGTTTCTCATATTATATTTTATATATTGTGCTATCGTACATTCTCTTAATATTCACCCTCCGTTAGTCGCAATCATTTTGAATCGAGACTAGTCGCAATGTGTCAAATTGATATCAATAAAAGAAAGGCGCGTTTGAAAATAATTTCTTCACTTTTTATTTCGAAAACATAAAAACAATATTAAATTCAAACACCCTAACTATGAAAGAAATTTTAAAATTAATTTTTGTTGAAGTCGACTTTGTTTTAAAAAGAACTTTTGCTTATATTTGAAAAAAGCTTCAAAACTTTTTCCAACATATACATTCAAATAAATGAAAATATTTTTAATGAATGTAAAAATAAAAACGAAATTTCAAAAAATTAAAGAAACAACATGTACACAAAAGTTCAAAACAAACAGCTTTTTTTTGAAATAATAAAACAACATTTGAAATTATATTTTAAATTTGTATTATGGTACGAAATTTAAAATAATAGTCAACTTTATGGACTTAAAATCGACTTTAAGGCTTTTGTAGTCAGGCTGAAAGTATTTAAAAGAATAATAAAAATAAAATTGCAGTATAAATATATTTTTATCAAAAAATTGCTTAAAACTTAGGGTGTTTAAAAAAATTTACAATAAAAAAAATGTTGCCTGTATCAGGGTTAAAGAACGATTAAATTTGAATTAGAATTAAAATTTGATATTTAGATGGCGCTATTATTAAAATAGTGCTTATTTTATATTAAAAAAAGCCATCTACATATTTTTCAACTTTGAATTTTAAACAAAGGAAGTAAAAACCTCTAACACAACAACGAAAATTAAGTAAGACAAAATTTGTTTTTGATAAAGTCAAAATATGCTATTAAACAGCAAAATATGCTCTAAAAACGCAAAAATATGACATAAATATGCTCTTAAATCAAATATATGCAAAAATATGCATTTAAGGTAAAATATGCACTAACAAATCGATGCCAAAATAGTTCTGAAACGTGTAAATAACTTATCCATGTGCCCATTAGACTCACCAGAATAAACATGCATTTGCATATTTTGGTTTCCCTGGTCATAACATAGTAGTTCTGAAACAGCTTCTTCCAAATCATCAGGAATGGTTTCATTGGGGCCCCCCTGTGCCTTTTATTTGTTGTTCATTTGTTAGACCCCTTTCACACTAGGCAATTTAGTTGCGCAAGTCTCTTGCCCAACAACAAAACAGCATGTAAATTTTTCTTCTCCTTAACCCGACATTACCTCTGCCATCAACAAACACAAGAGACTTGCGCAACTAAATTGCCTAGTGTGAAAGGGGTCTTACCATTTTCTTTTTTGTATTAGACTTATAGGCCCATAATCATAGTCAAACACTAAAGTCGGTTCTTTTTAAAAACAACTTTAAATTAAAAACCAGCTTTTTTATATTATTTCCCAACTATAGTAAAAATTAAAGTATGTTTTAAATTGAACCGACTTTAACTGGGTGCAACGTCAAATGTAGAACATGTTTTCATACAATATACAACAAAATACAGACAAGTGGCACCGCTGAACAGCTGACATAGAAAATTAAAACAAAAACCAACAAATGTAAACAATAAAATTAACCGAGACATCTGTGGTGGAAAAATGGAAAAGATAAGATTAATATCATATTTATAATATTTTGGTACTAATTTTACTATTCAATAATTGCAAAATCTCTGCCAAATTCTTGTAACAATTTTTTTTCCTTTTTGCAGAACTTTTTTACATGGCGAAGAACAGCTGATGCTGTTGTTAAATGAGTTAATAACAGCTTCAGCATGTTTTATATTTACAGTCGACTTTAACGTCAAAAATATACTTTAACTTGTCTATGGTAGACCTAAAGTCCACTCTTAAGTAAAGACAACTTTATTTCTATTAAAATATACTTTATTTCTGACTATGATTATGGGTAGGCTTGCCAGATTTGAAATTGTCAATAAACGTACATCGAATTTAAAAATGCAGTACAATTGAGTAAAAAGAACTACAATTGTTTATTTTCAAAATTTATTTAATTCAATAAAAAAAACTAACAAAAAATAGTTCACAACAGTAACAATGAAGAACATAAAAAAAGAACATAAAATTTCAGACTAGACTAAAAACAATTTATATTATGATAGTATTATTGGTTTCTTAATTTAACTGAATAAAAACTAAAAAAAACAAATTTTCATTGTTTAATACTTCAAAATTAATTTAAAAAGTATAATTTTAATGGTATATATGAAAAATAAATTATAAATATTTTTCACTTTTTTGTATTTGTTGTACAAATTCATTTTTACCTTTTTCGGTTTTTAAAAACTTGAAAAACTCAGTACAACTGCATTCAAAGATTGTTTTTATTATTAACTCGCTTTCCAAATTTTATATTAAAAGTTTATTTCGTTCCTTCCTCCAAAAATTATACATTAAACTAAAAATTCGTTCACTGGCTGCATTAGAATGAGGAAAAGACGAAGCATCAAATCTTTTCAAAATTAGGAAATGATCCACTATTTAAGAATTCTTTCCATTTTTCTTCTGCAGATTTTTCTTTTTCAGTGTTTTCAGCAAATGTTTTTAATGATATATGTAATTTCGTCAAAAAGTTGATCTAAATCAATATTTTTGATTGAAAATAATGTAATTATTTGGCTTAACTCTTCCCATAACGTATTTTGTTCCTCGGTCCTTTGCTGGCTGGATCCCCTTCCAATGTCGGGATGTGCCACCATAAATTCGACCATCGCACGGAATTGTTGTGGTTATGTTTGCTTTTTAGACCTCCACATAAAAATAGCCCAATGAGCTTAAATGTTTATATTTTGCAGAAAATATTAAATAAATACTAACTCAAATTCGTATTTAGAAGCATATGTAAACCCAGATCGAAAAGAATCTAAAAATAAAATTTCAGTTAGAACAAAAAGTAGTTCATATTTTTTAGTAATTGAAAAATATGTAGTTTTTAGATATCACTTAAAACTATACGCATGTTGCGTCGTACTTTATCTTGACATATTTTTCCTGTTAGATTTAAAATAAAGATTATTATTTACAATGTATTTACAAAACTAAATTCCACAAAGTTACCAATGAACGCATTTTAAATCTGTTTTCAATAATTCAAATTTTTCATTATTTTTAAGAGAATCAATCGGCTGGTAACGTTTTTACTAAAATCTCTTCAAATGCTTGACTCATTATAAGTGCCATTCGGCACTCTGATTCCTTTAAAGCATTTTCTATTTCAGCCAAAAGTTCTAGGAATGATTATTTTGTTATCTTTTTTCTTAATTTTTCAATTTTGTTTAAATAATGTTAAATAATATTTGAGTTTTTAGTTTGTGTTTCAGTGATTATGTTTTGTATTAAATGTAATTGTGACAAAGAAAATAGGAAGATATTTACAATAAGAAAATTATAAAAATTGTACGCAGTTTTATAAAGTATTCAAATTAATTATTACCATGAATTAAAGGTATATACATTAGAGTGACAGCCGATTTTTTTTTTTTAGATTTCAAAGAGTGCCGGGTGGAATATTGTGACACTAGGCCTAAATGTTAAGTGCTGAAAATTTGAGCCAAATCGGGCAACGATTTCTGGACGCGCATCGAGGTCAAAGTTCAGATATATGCAAAATTTTACTGTTAATATGGAATAAATAGGTGAAACTCGTTAACTTTCTGCATTTTTTTCTAGAAATATGTAGATTTATTTATATTAATGAATATTACATTAAAAAAAAAGTTTTGGAAATTAACCCTGTATCTCCTTTGGTTCAAAATGACCCAAAAACTGTATTATCGCCAAAATTAGAGAAAAATGCAAATTTTTCAGTTTTTGAAAAAATTTTGCTACTAAATAAATACTTTTGCAATTGAATGCAAAAGAATCGAAATATGTACGTAATTATCGTTGTAATGAGATATAAATGACAAAATTTGATTAAAAAATGTTAAAGTTATTACAAATTCGCCAGACCATTAGCGTGTTTCAGGCCACTTGAACAAAAAATTTAGAAAAAAAATTAAGAAATTTCGAGAAAAATTAAAATAAAAGCTCATTTCTACTTAAAATATGTCCATATGTACTTGTATATGAGTTTTTGCCTTCGTAGGATACCGTTAACCTATTCGCAGGTATGGCCAAAAAAAATAATTTTTTTTAACGGCTGTTTCAAAACTCCATTTTCAAATTTTTAAAAATTTTGTTAAACAAATTTCAGATTTTTTCGATCATCACATTGGGGTTTATTGAGATCAAAATAGGGAATAAAAATATGAAAAAATTATGTCAATACCTCTTACAGTTTTTCCGTACCTGCGATTTAAATTTTGCGTTTTTCAAGAAAAAATAATTTTTTGTCCATATTTAGGCGAATGAGTCCAATTTCCTTACTGTTATAAATTTTAAGTAAAACCTATTCATAATATTATAGTCCTTGTAATTTTAAATATGTTCTGAAAGTTTTACTAAAATCGGAAAACGATAACCTTTGAATCGCGAAGGTCAAAGGTCAAATTTTTCAATATTTGGAATTTCTAATGAAAAGATAGCGAAATGTTATATATTTTTGGGCCGATTTTAATGTAACTTAAGGAAAATATAACATAAAGTCAAGAATTTTAAATAAAAGCACAAAAATGGAAATTAACCCTTAGCAGCACTTGGGGTCCAAATTACCCTCAACTTTTAAAATCACGCAAAACACAACCATTTTGACCCCAAGTCCTCTTAAAGGTTAAAATTCATTTTTGCACTGTTGTTGTAAATGCTAGACCCCAATATATATTTTCCTCAAGTTTCATGAAAATCGGCCCAAAAATATATAACATTTCGCTATCTTTTCATTAGAAATTCCAAATATTGAAAAATTTGACCTTTGACCTTCGCGATTCAAAGGTTATCGTTTTCCGATTTTAGTAAAACTTTCAGAACATATTTAAAATTACAAGGACTATAATATTATGAATAGGTTTTACTTAAAATTTATAACAGTAAGGAAATTGGACTCATTCGCCTAAATATGGACAAAAAATTAGTTTTTCTTGAAAAACGCAAAATTTAAATCGCAGGTACGGAAAAACTGTAAGAGGTATTGACATAATTTTTTCATATTTTTATTCCCTATTTTGATCTCAATAAATCCCAATGTGATGATCAAAAAATTCTGAAATTTGTTTAACAAAATTTTTAAAAATTTGAAAATGGAGATTTGAAACAGCCGTTAAAAAAAATTATTTTTTTTGGCCATACCTGCGAATAGGTTAACGGTATCCTACGAAGGCAAAAACTCATATACAAGTACATATGGACATATTTTAAGTAGAAATGAGCTTTTATTTTAATTTTTCTCGAAATTTCTTAATTTTTTTTCTAAATTTTTTGTTCAAGTGGCCTGAAACACGCTAATGGTCTGGCGAATTTGTAATAACTTTAACATTTTTTAATCAAATTTTGTCATTTATATCTCATTACAACGATAATTACGTACATATTTCGATTCTTTTGCATTCAATTGCAAAAGTATTTATTTAGTAGCAAAATTTTTTCAAAAACTGAAAAATTTGCATTTTTCTCTAATTTTGGCGATAATACAGTTTTTGGGTCATTTTGAACCAAAGGAGATACAGGGTTAATTTCCAAAACTTTTTTTTTAATGTAATATTCATTAATATAAATAAATCTACATATTTCTAGAAAAAAATGCAGAAAGTTAACGAGTTTCACCTATTTATTCCATATTAACAGTAAAATTTTGCATATATCTGAACTTTGACCTCGATGCGCGTCCAGAAATCGTTGCCCGATTTGGCTCAAATTTTCAGCACTTAACATTTAGGCCTAGTGTCACAATATTCCACCCGGCACTCTTCAAAATTTTAACAAAAATTTTTTTCCATACAACTGATTGTCACTCTAATATACATAATACATATTTTTAGTTTCGATTTCAAAATAAACAATCTTAAACTCAATATCATTCAGATTATGTGTTATCACTTCCGAACTAATATTATTGTCAACTGAAGTTTAAATTTTTAAATCAGATTACATTATTTGATTTGTAAATAGTTGAGAAGGGTTTTAAACTTATTCCCATTTATTAACAGACCATTTGAACCCATGTATATGTATTTGATTTTAAAACAACTACCATTGGAGTCATAATAATGCATTAGATGACAAATAAAATTCATTGGTTTTTAGGTAGGAATTATTCAGATTTTTTTTTCAGAACCTAATATATCATTTTGTTTAGCGTCATGGATACTCGACTCCGTCATTTATTAAAAAAACTTGCTAAATTTTTTTATTCAAAATTTTAAGCAAATCATTTGCTGGACATGTTATTCCATGTTCAACGGACCATCAGCAATTTCTTCTTGAAATGATGCATATTCAATACCATTATTATAATCCAGCAAATTGCAATAAACACGAAAATTCGAATTTTCATAAACAACATCAATAATTGACTGCGCTTTTCTTTTAAGACGTCTGCCCTATAATGGGGTACTGCTCCCCCTACTCCTATCGAAATATTAAATAGCCTATAGCTCCTTTCGGACATACAGGAAGATACTGTAAACTTACATACAAACACATTCTTTTTTTTTGGAAATAAATCTGGCATTTCTAAAGTGCTGGTCCGATCCGATTTGACGTGGGCGTAGCCAAGGAGTTTTCGAGTTTAAGTTATTAAAATGGGCACTACAAATAATCCAGGGGCGGCACTATGGGGGCTTTAAATTGGGTTACCTTCGAAATGTAAAATTTTTAAACATGTGGAATTGTTTGTTTCCCATCCGATTTAAAATTTTTTTATATTTTTGAAAGGCTCAACTAGGTCTTGTAAAAACATGCTTGCGTGTGCTATTTATCTATATATATAAAAGAGTAACGTTACTGACTGACTGACTGACTGATTCATCATCGCACAGCCCAAACGGCTGAAGCTAGAATCACGAAATTTTAACTGTGGGTTCCTCCCTCCCCAAAACGATCCGATAAGAAGGGATTTTTGGAAATTCGAACGTTTAGGGGGTAAAAAAGGGTAAAAACGGGTAAATTCGGTAACCTTATATCTTCAAAACTAATAAAGATATAAAAAAACTTAAAATAGCATGTTACTCCATTTAAAAAATAAGCTGACAGGTGTTTCGTACTTTTTGGAAATTCGAAACTTTTAGGGGAGAAAACGGGTAAAAACTGTATTTTGGTACTTTTTTTGCACCCTATGTGTCTTTTAAACCAATAAACATAGAAACAAATTTTAAATCGTATTCTTTAATTAACAAAAAATAAAAAATATAAGTTTGGTACTTTTTGGAAATTCGAACCTTTAAGGGATAAAAATTGTGTTAATTTTTGGTACTTTTTCATAAAATATGTTTTTCTATAATTTGACATAGACATACGAATATTTTATTATGAGCTCCCACCACGTTACAGAAATTTATTTCTATGAAATTGTACCACCTCAATGGGGATAAAAAAGGTACCAAAAAGGGGATAAAATCGGGAAAATACATTATATTTGAAATTATTAAGCCAATTTTGATAATTTTTTTTAACGTTGGTTCCTGGATTCATACAAAAATTAACTAACAGGGTGTTATTTGGAACTCGAGTACCAAGGTGTATATTGGGCCAAATCCGGGTAAACAGTTTGGTACTTTTTTTAAAACATATTTTTTCTTGGGCACATTAATACAGATTTCAATCGTTTGAGACATGTCTGTAGCATAAACAATTTTGGCAATGGAGTATTTTTAAATTTCAAGCTTTAGGGGTGTTCAAGGAGGAAAAGGAAAATTGGTACTTTTGTAATATTTTAATTATTACACTTATAGACATTAAAGTTAGCTGATATGCATCTTAGTGAAGTTAGTGTTAGGAATAGGGGGTAATATTTAGGTACCAAAATGTGTAAACTGAACTATAGGTACTTTTTTGTTCTTCTAATGGTACTTTTTTGAAACTTAGAAACATGAAATTAAACATATATGGTCCTAAGTGAGTGAGAATTCTAGGGGGAGACTTTTTGGTACTTTTGCTTTATTGGAATGGTACTTTTTGTAATTTCTTCACCAATGAACCTAGAAACATGAAATAAAGCTTATATATAAACCGAGTGGGTGGGAAACTACAAGTGTGGGTTTTTTGGTACTTTTTCTATATTCTAATGGTACTTTTTTGAATTTTCTATAACTATGGACTTAGAAACATGAAATTAAGCATATATGGTCCTAAGTGAGTGAGAATTCTATGGGTAGACTTTTTGGTACTTTTTCTTTATTCGAATGGTACTTTTTGTAATTTCTTCACCAATGAACCTAGAAACATGAAATAAAGCTTATATGGAACCGAGTGAGTGGGAAACCACAAGTGTGGGCTTTTTGGTACTTTTTCTATATTCTAATGGTACTTTTTTGAATTTTCTATAACTATGGACTTAGAAACATGAAATTAAGCATATATGGTCCTTAGTGAGTGAGAATTCTAGGGGGAGACTTTTTGGTACTTTTTCTTTATTGGAATGGTACTTTTTGTAATTTCTTCACCAATGAACCTAGAAACATGAAATAAAGCTTATATATAAACCGAGTGGGTGGGAAACTACAAGTGTGGGTTTTTTGGTACTTTTTCTATATTCTAATGGTACTTTTTTGAATTTTCTATAACAATGGACTTAGAGACATGAAATTAAGAATATATGGTCCTAAGTGAGTGAGAATTCTAGGGGGAGACTATTTTGTACTTTTTCTTTATTCGAATGGTACTTTTTGTAATTTCTTCACCAATGAACCTAAAAACATGAAATTAAGCTTATATGGACCGGAGTGAGTGGGAATCTACAAGTGACTGCTTTTCGGTACTCTTTCTATATTCTAATGGTACTTTTTGTATTTTCTGTAATAAGGGACATAGAAATATGAAGTTAAGCATATATGGTCCTAAGTGAGTGAGAATTCTAGGGGTAGACATTTTGGTACTTTTTGTTTATTCTAATGGAACTTTTTTGAATTTTCTATAACAATGAACTTAGAAACATGAAATTAAGCATACAAGGTCATAAGTCAGTGAGAGACTCTAGGGGGAGACTTTTTGGTACCGTTTCTTTATTCGACTGGTACTTTTTGTAATTTCTTCACCAATGAACATAGAAACATGCAATAATGCTTATATGGACCCGAGTGAGTGGGAATCCACAAGTGGCTGCTTTTTGGTACTTTTTCTATATTCTAATGGTACTTATTGAATTTTCTGTAATAATGCACATAAAAATATGAAATTAAGCATATATGGTCCTAAGTGAAGGGAGAATTATAGGGGGAGACTTTTTTGTAATTTTTTTATTTCTAATGGTACTTTTTTGAATTTTCTATAACAATGAACTTAGAAACATGAAATTAAGCAGATATGGTCCTAACTGAGAATTCTAGGGGTAGACTTTTTGGTACTTTTTCTTTATTCGAATGGTACTTTTTTAATTTTTTGTAATAATGGACATAGAAATATGAAATTAGGCGTATATGGTCCCAAGTGAGTAAAAATTCAAGGGCATACTTCGTGGTACTTTTTCTTTATTCTCATGGGTACTTTTTTGAATTTCCTATAATAATGGACCTAGAGTTTCCAAAAAATTGAAGAATTTCAAAGCCGCGGTTTCGGTTTTAAAAAATTAAAAACTGATTGGTTTCGGTTTTGTGATAATTTATTAAATATTAAATATTATAGAAACAAAATTATTTGATAATATAGGAAATGATATACAAATCTAAAATTCAAACTTGACGGGTTATGGTTTAGTGAATGAGAATTTAAAAGTGATAATCAATGGTACTATTTCCTTATTGCAATGGTACTTTTGAATATTTGATAATAATAATAAACCTAAAAATTTAAAATTAGGAACACATTTTGCATTTTCTATAATAATGGACACAGAAATATGAAATTAGACATTTACAATTAGAGTGAGACTTGATAGTACTATTTCTTTCTTCTAATTGGGGTGGCGAAGCGCACCGGGTCAGCTAGTCTCTTATAATTTTGCCATACCTTGGTCCTTTTTTTTGTTATTTAGAATCTAAATTACGAATAACATACAAAAGATTTCAGAGCAATATCAACAATTATGGATCCAAAAATAATCAATTTGAATATTCAAAAAATAGTTGAATATTTAAATAGTTGAATTTTTTTTGGGCGTAAATTTGACTTTACTCTTTTTATTAAAAAAAAAAACTTTCTTTAAGAACATTTAACAATTTTTCTGTAAGGTAAATTTACGGAGAACATTTTGGTATAAAAAAAACATTCCTATATTATTTATTAAAATCAACAAGAACACATTAATTCAAATTGCGTAAAATCTAGACTCATAAAATTCAACAAAACAAAAACGTAAATAAAATAGGAAGAGTTAAATCTTATTTGAAGTAATAAATTCAACAAACTCAGCACATCTTAAGCTGAATTTAGAAAGGACCAACAAATTTAACTAAAGGCACAAGCATCCTAGAGCGAGTATCATGCCATATATTTTTCGTAACGCTGAAAACACGCTCTACATAGCAATTACTAGGCGGTACAATATAAATATATTGCTTCCGACTGCAAACTGTCAAAAATAAAATACACACGTTTATATGAAGACGATTCTTTTGACGACAGCACAACTTCACGGCGACACGACTTCTTTTGCTGCTGCTGCCCAATTAGGCTAAAGGCCTAGTTAGTTTGTACGTTCCGTTCCGTTCCGAATCAGCTGTTTTGTTTTTAGCATAGGGAAAGTTGTGTATGTCGTTAGTTTTTCTGTAATGTTGCCGTTCTGTTGCGGATGAATCTGTTGAAAACAGAATTTTGTCCGCAACGTTAAGTGACAGCTAGAACAGCTGATACATATATACACAAAAATGCCAACAATATGAAAGCAGTGGTGCCAACATTTTTGAAAGGGAAATATTTATTATTAACAAAAGAATAAAAAATATAATATTTTCAAAAAAACATTGAAATTTAATAAAATAAATATAAATTTCTTTTAATGTATGTACTATTTATGTAAAAAAATTAGTTTAAATTAAATCATTAACAAAAAATATATGTATGTATTTATAAAAATGTTCACAATAATATGTTGAAGGTCTAAATACAAAAAACACTAAAAATAGTAACAAAATCACCAAGATGGTTTTTTGGTTATTATTTTAAAAACAGCTGATACGATCTTACGGAAAAACTAACTGCAATAAAACAGCATTCAGAACGGCACAGAACAGAAACGTTACAGAACGCAAAGACTAATGGAGCCTTAATTTATATTTTTGTCAACCGCAAAACAGAAATAGTGTTGCTAATATAATAAAAAATGTAAATCAAATTAGTGCTTAAAAAATATATATATTTTTTACTTAATTAAGAGAAGTTACCGATAACCATATTGAAATAAATTAATAACAGGTACTTAAATTATTACCACATATATATTTTTACTCAAAATAATTGTTTAAATCTTAATTACTTTCGAATTTTGTTCGGTTATTTTTTATTAAAGTAGGAAATTAAAGTGACACCAATGAATTATAAATCCTAGAGCGAGAGAAGTTACCGATGACCATATTGAAATAAATTAATAACAGGTACTTAAATTATTACCACATATATATTTTTACTCAAAATAATTGTTTAAATCTTAATTACTTTCGAATTAAAGTGACACCAATGAATTATAAATCAGCTGTTTACTCTGAAGCTGTCGTCTTTAAAAGAATTCAGCAGATGTCGCACGACTGCAGCCAGCAGCATTTGTTTGCTTGCGGCAAGCGTTTTCTAGTTGTCAAAATTTCTCATGCCGTGGCGGCAACGCTTTACAATTGGAAAATCCAATTTTGACAGCGCGTTTAGTATTGAATTTAGTTGCAAAACACAATAAATGTAAACACATACATATAAAAGGAAAATTTTAATATTTAGTTTTTTTTTATCAAATTTTTGTTTACAAATCACAAAACAAAAATCAGAAACACCTATGTACAGTGAGTCCTCGATTATCCGTGATTCGATTAACCGGCAATATCAATTATCCGGGAAAGAAAAAGAAAATATTTTTGGATCGATTTCAACTTTTTTGCATCGATTAACCGTAATTTACTCTATTATCCGGGAATTCCCTCGACTTTTAAAGTTTTGTGTAGAAAGTGATTCTGTTATTGGCTTTCGATGTTTCCTGAAAGAACGAACTCCAATTTCTGGATTAATAATGAATGAAAAGGCTAAAATATTCCACTCAAAATTAACCAAAAAAAAACGATATGGAATTCACAAAAATTATTATATAGCTGCACAATTTTTGTGGAAAAATTAAATGAATTCATATCAATGGAAAAACTCAACAATAAAACATTATTGTGAAATTCTTCCCACCAAATGTGATGTCTTTGATCTATCCAATGGGTCAGGGTGCAATATATTTATAGGGTTGTTATATTTATTTTTTTGATAACTTTGTTTTTGTTGTTTGACATAGCGTTGACGCTTTTATTTAGGTATGACATTTCAACGTTAAAGCTAAGCGGAAAAAAACGTTCCGCCTTTCGCTTTTGTTTAGGTAGGCCTGTTAGACTTTCCCCGTTATCAAAGAATTTTAACCATTTTTGGATTACTGTATTTAAATGCGTTTTTTGGGTATTCAGAAGTTTATATTGTTTAATAGTGATATTCAGTTTTGACTAAATACTATTTAGGAAACATATTGCAGAAAATAAAGCATGCTTGTCTATCGGTATTTCCAATTTTTGAACAACTTCAATCACTTTATCATATTTCAGCTCATTATCCAAATTAAACAGTTTACATTTTTTAAAAAAGCTTCTGTTCAATAATCAAACCACTTAATAATGAAGAATTTTTTTTATACACAAATACGCATTCCTTAGTAAAATATTCGTTTTTATTCGTCTTTCTGTACTTTCGAATCTTGATCACAGGTAACAAATTTCACAATTAATTTGGAAACATTTTCTTCTCCATTGCTATACGATTTTAAATTCTCGATTTTTTATATTTTTTGTGGTAATTAATGAAAAAGTTATGTTTTTTAACGGGACAAATGGCGTCCCGTTCAGAGTAACGCCGGGAGAGTAACTGGTCTGTCCTGACGACTGGTTACAAATTTTGCACAAAATATCTGACCTTCGGTCAGAAAAATTTCTCTTGTGCAGACTGGCGGAAACTGGCTGATATACAATGGGGTATAGAAGAGGGTTCGGTCTACAAGACTGTGCAAGATTTGTTTTCTTGGTTTGACGGGTAGAAGTTATGTTCTATTAAGCAGGATATTTTCAATAAATTGCGCAATTAATAGTTAATTGCGTCACTAATTGGGTTAAATTCGCAGGTATATTCACTGAGAAGTGAAAATTATGTACAATGGCAAGCCAGATGTCATAAAAATAAATAAGCAAATGAAAAAGTAAAAAAATGGCCGGCGAAGTTTTCGGTAAAGCTGGCCACACACGGAATGATTTGTTCGCCTGATTTGTGATTGAAAATTTTCAATTACTTGTGATTTTGTTCGCGCACAGCCCCATTAAGACGTTGAACACGAACAAATCGGACTCACAAATCATCTGTGTGTGGCCAGCATAATTTTATTTTAATGTTTAAACAAATTTAATTATTAATAAATACCTAAATAAAATCTATTTCATAGAGACTGGCGTGAAGTGAGTCTAGTGAAGCAGCCTGCTTAACCTGTGGCCAGGTCAAATGCTAATTGTGTAAACTATTTGATGTGTGAACATTAAATTTAATTGCTCAATTAAAACTTAATTGAGACAATTAAGAACACATGTCTGAACATAGCATAAAAAAACACGAAGGCTTTCCTTTTTTAGAACTAAAAGCTTATAAGCCACATACTTATACAAAATTGGTTCTGTTTCAAAATCTTTTAAAACCAAAAAGTTATAGTCATTTAAAAAGTTGATAAACATGATGTGTATTGCAAGCAGCAGATACAGACCCTTAAATTCAAATTGATAATGCAACTTCGTTTTTTTTTCTGATTTTCTGTAAATTCTTTATTTTACAAAAAAAAGGTTGCATTGCAGATATGCCGACTGTACTACATGTAGTTCTTGTTTACAGGATACGTCATGTTTATCAAAATACTATTTTTTTTTGGTCACATACTTAGTATTCACCAATACCTCATGGGAGATTGTGTGATGACATTATTTTTTGCTACTATTTTTGAGTTATTGAATTTTTAATTAATATCTCGTTTGTACGATAAGTAAAATTTTGTGAAGTGAATAAATACTATATTTTTTTCGAATTTATATTCCGAAGATATCTGAGGTCTTCAGAAAATTGATTTCAACAGACAGAAAGAAAGACAGACTGACGGACATGGCTTAATCGACTCCGCTATCTATAAGGATCCAGAATATATATACTTTATAGGGTCGGAAATGAAAAATGTAGAAATTACAAACGGAATGACAAACTTATATATACCCTTCTAACGAAGGTGAAGGGTATAAAAATCGGGATTTGTTAATACCAAAATCTCTTAAAGATATTTTCACAAATCTCTTGAATTTACTTAGGAATTCAGAATTATCGTAGCCAACCAAAATTATTTTATTCATTCAAATAAAAATATTTTTGTTGCCAGATCATTCTATTGTTAACCATAGGAGCAAAAGCTCCATGAGTACGGACATTTTCATATTTTATTTTTTTTTGTATAACCAACACTCAGGGGATAGCCCTATATATCAATGATGGCTTTAATTGTTATTATTATTATTAATTAGATAAACTTTACAAACTTGTAAATTCATTGAGCTGCATAAAATGCTCAGCTTACTGTTTATTGTATTTTTGAAACATCCACTTATATACGCGCATCCACATCTGGCCGTTATGTCATCTGACAGCTTCATATGGCAGCACTTTGCGACATATCCTCGTGGATTTGGCAAGTTGACAAAACAGTTGTATATGCCGTAAACATAACAGTCGCAATATGCCGCATTAATACAACGACCAACTACGACGTAAATTTAGACGCGTTTTTGGCAATTTACGAACTCAAGGAAGAAAAAAAGTCATGAGAAAGAAAATTTCAATTACTAGAAATAACGTGTCTTAATACAAATTTATTTATAATATCGAAATACTAAAATGTCTAAAGTGCTGTTTTAAACTTGAAAAACTAACAAAAACAAATTAATTAATTAAATAAATGTATGTATGCGACTCCTATTAAGTCTAGAGTAAATTGTGTTAAATTTAATGGCAATATAATGTAATTTGTTATATATTTTTACGATGAATGTATAAAATTTAAGTTGTATTTTTAAAAAGATTCGAAGATATTTAACGGTCCTAGAAAGAAATCGTTCTCTGGAGTAATGTGAACACTTACTCAACGTAAATATGCTTTTTATGTTTTTTTCTTTCTATAAATGAACGTTACAAATTAGTTGTGGGGAATATACAAAACTAAAGGATATTTAATATTTTAAAAACCAATAAAGTTTAATAACTAATTTATAGTTTTCTTCATATCTACATACATATATATATATGTATAGAACTAAGAAACATGTGAAAAAAATGAAAAAAGCAATTACTAGTAGATAATATTAAGTCTCCGTAGTAAATGAATTCAATAATGTACATTATACTTGAATATTTATATGTGTTCACCCCTTAATAACACCACTATATCTCTATGTATATGTGTATATACATATACTTATTAACTGATATATATATGTATGTATATACTTAAACACTAGGGAGAACGACTCGGTTTTTAACCGGTCTAAAAACATTTTTTTTTGTTAAAAAAAAGTTCTATTTTTTTCACAATATTTTATAAATTAATATGGTATTTATATGAATTTTTAGTTCGTTTTTAATAAGTGGATCTAGTTTTTATACCCTTCACCTTCGTGAGAAGGGTATATATAAGTTTGTCATTCCGTTTGTAATTTCCACAATATAATTTTCCGACTCTATAAAATATATATATTGTGGATCCTTATAGATAGCGGAGTCGATTAAGCCATGTCCGTCTGTCTGTTGAAATCAATTTTCTGAATACCCCAGATATCTTCGGGATCCAAATCTTCTTTAATTCTGTCAGACATGCTTTCGAGAAGTTTGCTATTTAAAATCGGTCCACAAATGGCTTATATATGAGGAAAAAACCGGGACAACATCGATTATGACCTATTTTTTACCTATATCTGAATTACTAAGTCATTAATTTAATTAATAAAATTTTACCGTAATCCAATAACAAAATACACACAAAAACATTTACAATTTTGCATTTGCAATGATGCAATACCATTCGCACTTAATACTGAACTCCGCTAATATGGATATCTAATGATATATATTTCAAAGACCTTTGCAATGACGTATATAAAACCATAGTAAGTTGGACCTACAATGGGTCAAAATCGGAAAAATATTTTTGAACCCGATTTTTTTTCACCAAAAGTTTTTTTTCGCTAAATATTAAAAAAAAATTTAAATTTAAAAAAACAATTCAAAAAAATTTTTTTTCCAAAAAATAAAAAAAAACAACTTTGGAAAAAAAATTTTTGTTTACCTAAACATATTTAAAATTTGTATTTTGAAGTATAATTTGGTGAAGGGATATAAGATTCGGCACAGCCGAATATAGCTCTCTTACTTGTTAGTTTAAAGTTTGTAATATCTAAAAATGTGGTATGTGATTTTCATTATTATATTGTACGTGTATTCATTTTAATCAAACATTTTCCTTTAAACAATAACACAGGACGCAACAATTTCGCAGAATTAAAATTCATATTCAATCACAAATTTTATAAATTCAAATATATTTTTTATTGGAATAGGACTTATCAAAGAAATCAAGTAAAATCATGCTCTATAATTTGTTTTTTCTCATTAATATATTATTACTATTACTAAATCAAAATATTAAAAAATTCACACAAATTAATAAAATCAATATTTTTTATAGGTTTTGAGCAGATCCAAACAACTTTTATTTTTGATACAATTAAAAATAATAAAGTGGAAATAATGAAATATGGGTTTATATGTTTGTAATTAGTATTTAGCTCAAGCCGTTGATGAGCTGCCGTAGATGATAAAAATATCCTTTTTAGGTTTTTTTAAATTATTCTACTGTTAGTTCCAAAGAACGAATAAATAATTCTGATATCGTATCGTATCGTAAACTAATTTTCGAGTAAATCGAATCATACCCGAAATGCTATTTATTTTTGGGCCTATTTTGATGAAACTTAAGTAAAATATAACATGAAGTCTAGCATTTACAAAAAGAGCACAAAAATGGAAATTAACACCTAATGGCACTTGGGGTTAAAATTTAAAATACAGTCAGTATGAATGGTGCCAATTTTTATGTTTTTTATAATTAAATAAACTGAATCATTGAATTTTTTTTTTTGAAATTTTATAAATCAAAAGTACACTAAAGGGTTAAATTTTATTCTTCAAAAATGATCAATAAAATATTAATTACGCTATTAATGCAAAAATCAGGTATAAATACAATATTTTGCCATTTAAAAAATGTGTGGTTAAAATTGATCAAAATTGAGAACAATTTTTTTACTACTTTCAAATACACAATACAACATTTTTAAGTTAGCTTGCTTTAAAAATCAAATTTTGATCAGCACTATTGAAATTGACAAGGTTTTTTATGTTTTTTAAAGTTTGGGGTCATTTTAACCCCAAGTTCGATTATGGGTTAATTACCATTTTTGTGACGTTATTATAAATACTAGACTTCATTTGATATTTTTCTTAAGTTTCATCAAAATCGGCTCAAAAATAAATAACATTTCGCTATCTTTAAATTAGAAATTCCAAATATTGAAAAATTTGACCTTTGACCTTCACGATTTAAGGTTTAACGTTTTCCAATTTTAGTAAACCTTTCAGAGTATATTTAGAATTATCTGGACTATAATATTCTGAATAGTCATTCGCAAAAAAATTTCATTTAAAATACATTGTTTAAAAAAAAAACACATAAAAAACATTATTTTTAATTTTGTTTTTAACAAAACATGACTTATGGCAGTTAGATGTATCTATTGATTAGTAAGAAACTTGTTAGCATTCCCATGTTCATGCAGTTTTTTAAGGGGCGAAATATGTAAAACTCATTTTCCCAAAAATTTGAAATGTGCGAAAAGTACCTTTTGTTCTGCGGCTCTTCATATGAGAGTTGTTCACATTTTACTTTTTTTAACTACATTGTGCACACAATTATGGAAAAACCTTGACCAAATGTCAACTAAGGTAATTGGATCACGGTGCTGTATTTGCTTTCCGCCTTTAATTAGTGCGTTGAAATTTAGCTCAAAAAAGTAAATTTGGAACAGTCTAATTAACAATGTGAGAATTTCTTCATCTGTATTTTAAATAAATAAAAAAATGTGTTCATATTTTTATTTTTTTAAGCAGATATAAATTTAAGGTAATTTGAATTACATATTTTTATACCCTTCACCTTCGTGAGAAGGGTATATAAGTTTGTCATTCCGTTTGTAATTTTCACAATATAATTTTCCGACCCTATAAAGTATATATATTCTGGATCCTTGTAGATAGTGGAATCGATTAAGCCATGTACGTCTGCCTGTTGAAATCAAAACCCCAGATATCTTCGGGATCCAAATCTTCAATAATTCTGTCGGACATGATTTCAACTTACCTAAAAATATTTAAAATTTGTATTTTGAAGTATAATTTGGTGAAGGGTATATAAGATTCGGCACAGGCGAATATAGCTCTCTTGGTTGTTTTTCATATTTTTGTAACCAATTCGGAAAATCCTTCCTTAATTGTATGTATAACGGTCTATTTATCCGTTAAGAGGATAAAGATTTCGACATTTGAAATTTTTCAAATACATATCAACTAACCGGTTTTTATAAAATAAAATTGACCACCCTAATATATACCAATTCAAATATGCACACATACATATAACAATCATTGAAATGACTTGTCGTCTTGTCTTTTCTTCTTTCATCTTCTAACGTTTGCAGACTTTTTGGCTGCGGAGTTTAGAGTTACATTTTTAATTGCAATAGTATTCACATACACATACAATTATATGTAATATACATATACAATGTATATGTATATTACATCCCAGCACCCAGCAGTTAAGCAAGTAGTCAATGCATCCCTTAAAGACAGTAATTGTCACAAATGTCTTATCACTTGGCTAACTCCAATTTATATATTTTGGTCATTTGACACGTGTGTGCACTTTGTAGTGCAGAGAGAAGACAATTGGTTACTTTATACATCCCAAGTAATCTAGCGTGAAGACAATTGACACTTAAGTGTCTCTAAGTAATCTGGAGTGTAGTCACTTTAAACGTTTTGTGAGTAATTCGTACAAACTGGTTTTATACAAATTGTGTTGATATAATTCTCATACAGTTTATTTTTATTTTTGCTTAAGTATCTGGTCTCCCATGTAACATAGCATGAAGTCAATAGTCACTTTAGTGTCTCTTAGTAACCTATGGAGAAGTCACTTCATAATTTTTTTTTTATTGCACTTTATTTTACCCACCAGAAGCGTTGACTACTTTCGATCAACTATCAGATAGTCACATTGTATCAAAAGAGTCAATTGAGTCAATTGCTTAGGACATGTACGTGTTAAAATAACTAGTCAAGTAGCTGATCAAGTAACCAGTTACAAAGCTAGTAAGGTAACTGACGCTATGTTACCAGTATGTGAATCTAATGCGTTGCCTACTTTGGACCAGCTATTAGACAGTCCCATTGTAATCAAAAAGAGACAATTGACCCCCTGCCTAGGACATGCCCGTGTTAAAATGACTAGTCACGTGGCTATCGAAGTAACTAGCTCCCACCCTAAAGGATGGGTAAAATCACTAGTTCGGTACTGTCTCCGCGAACTGCTGGGCAGTTAAGCAAGTAGTCAATGTATCCCTTAAAGACAGTAATTGTCACAAATGTCTTATCACTTGGCTGACACCATTTTATATATTTTGGTCATTTGACACGTGTGTGCACTTTGTAGTGCAGAGAGAAGACAATTGGTTACTTTAAGCATCCCAAGTAATCTAGCGTGAAGACAATTGTCACTTAAGTGTCTCTAAGTAATCTAGAGTGTAGTCACTTTAAACGTTTTGTGAGTAATTCGTACAAACTGGTTTTTTACAAATTGTGTTAATATAATTATCATACAGTTTATTTTTATTTTTGCTTAAGTATACTGATATCCCATGTAACATAGCATGAAGTCAATAGTCACTTTAGTGTCTCTTAGTAACCTATGGTGAAGTCACTTCAAACTTTTTTTTGTACTGCACTTTATTTTACCCACCAGAAGCGTTGACTACTTTCGATCAGCTATCCGATAGTCACATTCTAATCAAAAGGGTCAATTGACCCCCTGCTTAGGACATACACGTGTTAAAATAACTAGTCAAGTAGCTGATCAAGTAACCAGTTACAAAGCTAGCAAGGTAACTGACGCTATGTAACCAATTTGTTAATCCAATGCGTTGCCTACTTTGGACCAGCTATTAGATAGTCCCATTGTAATCAAAAGGAGACAATTGACCGTGTGCCTAGGACATGACCGTGTTAAAATGACTAGTCACGTGGCTATTGAAGTAACTAGCTCCCACCCTAAATGATGGGTAAAATCACAAGTTCGGTACTGTCTCCTAGAACTGCTGGGATATAATACATACATACATACAAAATTCGAATTTGTTGTCGCCAGTGAATTTAACATCACACATCCACAATAATGAATATCCCGTTTGTATAGAGGAAAAATAAGATGTCGATGTTACCAACCATTTCACCATTTCTCAAAAATTTTGTGCTGGCGTCAATAATTATATATCAAAATGAAAAAACACATACAATTTTCGACAATTGGCGTCAATAATTACACAGGGCAACAAAATCGAAAAATTTTGGAGGCTTTTTAAACTAATTTTGATGTATTGTGGTTCCAGTAGTACAAAAATGGTAAAATTTTTTAATTCTATGGATAGATTTTTTTTAAAATTTTTTTTTTCAAAAATTCTGATTTTTTTAGATGTTTCTCCACATAATTTATGATAACTCAAAAAGGGTTAGTCCGATATTATTGAAAAAAATTTAGAATAGTTCAAATATACATAACTTTAATGTGTTTATATAATGCGTTTTCATCGGCTCAGTAGTATCCGAGTTATAATAACAAATTGAAGCAAAAAAATATATTTTTTACGTGAAAATAGCAAATTTTTGTGTTTTAAAAAACTCATGAAAAATCGAAAACGGCAGAAATTGTTCAGGTTTATTGCTTTATCGCATATTCAAGTGTAATAAGAATAAAATGTCATAAAAATCGATTGACTCTTTACGAATATATTCACAAAATTTTACTTTTTTGTTTGATATACATAAAATTGAGTACTTAATTTTGAAAAATGTTCACATATATATTGCGTTTTAATCGGCTCAGTAGTTTCGGAGTTATAATAACAAATTCAAGCGACAAATATATTTTTTATATGAAAATATAAATTTTTTTGTTTTAAAAAAATCGAAAACGGCAGAAATTGTTTAGATTTATTGTTTTATTGCTAAGCCACTTGTAATAGGAACAAAATGAGATATCGCTCATAAAAATCGATGGATTACCCAGCGAAAACTTACATTGAAAAGTAATGAGTTAAAAAGCTAATATACCTACTATTCACTACTTACACAATAGCTTTTTAACTCATTATTTTAACACGGTGCACCGTGGTGATGTCATTGGAGGCAAGTACTTACCACCCTCGCTTACAAATAGGCAGTTAAATAAGTTGTTTTGTTGTAGAGATATTTATAGATTTTTGTATTTGCAAACCAAAAATTAAAAAGAAAATAAGTCGCAGCCAAGAGTCGAACCAAGAACTATCCGTTTGCTAGTCTGCTGTTCTACACACTACACCGTAATCGGCGCCGATAACGAAAACTTCTGAACTTTCTGAATTGTTTTCGTTTCAGTTGGGTTCGTTGCGGCATAAAACAGAAACGAAATTATTTTTTAATTTTTAATGTCGCACATTCAATAGAATTTCATTATTTTTCACAAAATCTATTATTTTTTCCTCTTCCAATAAAGAAAATTTATTTCTTTATTCATTTTGATTTTCTTTAAATTTGAAATAAAAAATAATTAAAATAATTTCGTTCCTACAGCACCGAAAACAACCTACTTGAAGTTGTTTTCGTTTCGGCCCTAAATGACAGGTTTTTCGTTACTGATCGGTGCCGTTTCGTTGCCGATTTCTGAAACGAACTTTTTCTCGGTGCAGATGTATGGAATTTCGTTTTCGGTACCGATTACGGTGTATGCGGAAACGTAGCTGTAGTTATTTTATTGTGCATCAAATAATGTTTTTCACTCAGTAGTACTATATTATTTTCTGTTTTTCTAAAAGTAAACATGCAATAAAATAAATGGGCAAATTGAGAAAAAGTAACTGATTATTTGTTTTGTTTGTTTACTTTGTTTTTTTAGACTTTAGCTCATAAACAAGTACTTATGTATCAGATTATATGCCAGCCATTACTTAACTACTTATATGTAATGCAGATGGTATGTAGTAGTCATTGAAAAGTAAGCTGTTCAGTAATTGCAAGTCATTACCAAGTTTTTGCTGGGTATTTTCGAATTTATTCAGAATTAAGTGAATTCGCTTATTTTCAGAAAATTGTATGTGCGTACAAGCGTGTACTTTGAGTGTACATTTTACATGGGTTTTGTTTTTGTTAAAATTGTGCCATTAAGGGTTAATTTCAATCTTTGTGCTGTTATTATAAATACTAGACTTCATGTTATATTTTACTTAAGTTTCATCAAAATCGGCCCGAAAATAAATAACATTTCTATATCTTTAAATTAGAAATTCCAAATATGGAAAAAATTTACATTTGACCTTCACGATTTAAGGGTTAACATTTTCCGATTTTAGGAAAACTTTCAGACTATATTTGAAATTACCTGGACTATAATATTCTGAACAGTTGTTACTTAAAATTCATAATAGTAAGGTAATAGACCTCATTCGCCAAAAAATTGCAAATAATTGGTTTTCCTCGAATATTTCAAAATTTAAACCGCAGGTGCGGAAAATTTTTAAAAATTTTAAAATGGAATTTTGAAACTGCCGTTAAAAACATTTTATTTCATACCTGCGAATAAGTTAATGGTAGCCTACGAAGACAAAAACTCATATACAAGTAAATGTGGATATATTTTAAGTAAAAGTAAGAAACAAAATTTGGTACAGTTACTTGGTAGAATTTAATGTTTGGTTGTTTTATATAGTTAAAGTGGACACATAGTTTTGCATATATTTGGTAAGAATTTAAGCACATTTAGATTATTAGGTAAAAATAATTTTTTACCACTGTAACCCAAGTTCGTGTAATGTGGACCACTTAAATTACTTGATTATGTACTACTGGTCCATATTACCCGACAATAACCATGTACTTTGTAAGCAATCTATCTAAGCCGAGAACGCGATTTTTAGTTTGTATTAATAAAAATATATTGAAATTAAATTTTTTAATCATTCATGATTAGCTGGTTCATGAATTTTATGTATTAAATACTAGTCCACATTACCCTCATATAGTGGTCCATATTACCCTCCAATTTTTTTAATGCTGGTTTTTGGATTCCTTACAATATTTTCACATAAATTTTTTATCCTTTGACGGAAAAAATTTTCAACTGCAAAAACAATTAGAGAATACATTATCTAATTTATTGCTTCACAATTTTTTTAATATCCATATATATTGTGGCCAAAATTTAGAAAAAATAAAACGGTAGTCAACATTACCCGAAGTTACTCAACATATCTCACAGTAATTAACTTCATCTTGTAGTGTTCACCGGTATTTGTTTATGCAGCAGTCGGCAAGGCAGTACAAAACGGCAAGATTTTAGAATTTTCTGTTTGTTGTTGATTTTGAATCCATAAATTTGACACAGACGGACATGGCTATATCTCCGCTATCTATAACGATCCAAAATATATATACTTTATGGGGTCGCAAATGAAAAATGTAGAAATTACAAACGGAATGACAAACTTATATGTATATACCCTTGCCACTTATGGCGAAGGGTATAAAAAAAACGAGTTGGATTTCAATCGTTTACTTTCCGTATTTTTGAGAATAATATTTATGTTTCACTTCTTTTATATTTTTGTTCTTTAATAACTTGATATCAAGTAAGTATTAAATTCGGAAAACCTAAAAAAGCGGGAACGCTGGATTCAGTGACTAAAAGCGGGACAATCCCGCGAAAATCGGGATATTTGGCAACAAAGGTCAAATTTTTCAATATTTGGAATTTCTAATTTAAAGATATAGAAATGTTATTTATTTTTTTGCCGATTTTGATGAAACTTAAGAAAAATATAACATAAACTATAGGGTTTATAATTACAGCAGAAGAATGGAAATTAACCCTTAATGGATCCGGACATGTCGTACATAATAGTTCGTTGAGCTTTTGGAATGATTTCCCAAAGCTCAACGACATTTTAGCGGATTCCGGCTTTGTATCGCAATTGATAATTTATTGCCTCTGCTGAAGGACTTTGATCAATCCCGGAATTTGGCTTGACAAGGTTTCTACTGGTGTATATGTATATTCAGCACTCTCAATGCAACATTTCTGTCATTGCAGGTTTTAACGATGGCTCTTGAAGTTATAAGGTCCTTTTTTTCTGTTTCCCTCCATACGCGCTCATACTAAAGTTTCAGACTGTGGTGATAATAGCATATATAGTTCAATCTTTCATATCTGATCAAAAACTGAAAATTGACATTGTTTTAAATTTTTCATATAACCGAGTCGCCCACATTTGGATTTTGTGACCTCGCCCATAGTTGGTTTATAAAGTCCAAATTAAATAGTTAAACTCAAATAGAATCTCTCTATATCCATGTAAACATAATTTGTCTACAATTTGGAATTTTCGTTTAGTCATGATTTGTTTCCTTTTCTGATAGATATTATATCGAGCCCTTAGCGCCAAATTATCGTAAGCGACATTTTCTAATTTTTTTTTTTATTGCAAAAATTTAAATTTTTTAGACCGACTGATGTTTTAACGTTCTCAGAATATCAAAATTGTTAATAACTTCAAAATTATAAAAAAAGAGGGAAATAAATCTGTAACTTCTAAATGGTTATATTGGTTTGAATGAAATTCCACAAGCGCAAAAAGAAGTGTTGTCGAGTTTAAGTTTTGAACGTGGACCTCATGGGCCCACCGGGGTCACGACCACCGGGGTCCGATTTCAAAAAAATTACACATATAGAATCTTCTCATCGAGCACTACAAAAAATCTCGTAGTAGCTATCTCTTAAAGCTAAGAGAAAATGAAAATAAAATTTTCAACATTTTTACCCACCCTACTCCAGTTTTTTGATAACAGCGTGTCCACATAAAATATTTCCTGATTTTCTCCAGTTTTCCTTTATTGGACTAACAACATATGTATGTGTCAACTAGAAAAATAATTGTTTAAAAATAATGACTAAGTCCAAAGTTATATGCATTTGAATTTAAAACATTTTAAAAAGTAACTTTTTTTCTTTTTAAGTTATCGCAAAAAAATTCTAAGAGAATGTATAAGGAATTTATACTTTCTGAAAGCTAAGTTTTCATAAAATATTCTAAATGAAAAAAAAAACTCAAAAAACATTTTTTATTTATGTAAAATTAAACTTTAGGGCAAAAATTCTCAAATCGCATATTCGATATCAAAATATAGTAACCGAATTCAGGTGGCCCAATATGTTTCTAATTATTTTGTAAAGGGTTCCGATTACCCCGACCCTGGTATGGATATTATAGCCAAAAAATTAAAAATTCCCATTTTTGGAATTTTTCATCACTTTTTTGCGAATTACTGGATTGCTGATAATAAATTTAAAAATTCGATTTTATTTTTCCATTTTAAATAGAAAAATCTGCATAACTGTGAAATTTCATTAAAAACTATTCATAAATAAAATTTAATTTCAATTCGAAAAATTTATATCTATGCAAAAATTCAATAAAAAACATTATTTGTCATATTTTTCAATAAAGTATTCCATGAATTCTTAATTGTCAAAAGTTATAAATATTTTTAAAAAATAGACAACTAGCTTGAACGAAATTATATCGCATCATAACATTTTTAATTCTATGTATTAATTTCAAAATAATCAAAAAAACCTTCTCCTGTAAAATTTGTGCTTACGATAATTTGGCGCTAAGGGCTCGATATGTAAGTTAGTTAGTTGTATAATTAGATTATGTATTAAATAAATAAAAGGATACATACTTCACAAATAAATTCTGTAACTTTTTCTTTTTAGATTGGAGATACGAATGGAGTCGCATGATCTGAACTGATAAAAATAATAAATATTTCTCAAATTTACTCGCATACTTTAAAGAGTAAAGTGAAATTAATGAGGGATCTTAATAGTGAATACAGTTGGTATTGGAGATCAATGTAAAATCGTAGTAATATATTGCTGCTGTATGTATTTTGTATGTAATTCTGTTATGGGAATAATTGGAAAATGTGTAGCTTCAAGGGTTATTTCTTCGAAACGCTCTCAGAGATATATTGAATACGATAAATTCGTATTTATTTTACTTTTGGCAATAGTATGCTGCATTAATCTAGGCTTGGCACAGCAAGATCATTATCGTAAACAATCTAGTTATGAGGGCGGACGTTTTGTGGGCGAAGAAGAAGCCGAAGCCATGGCAATAGAAGCAAATATGCGGATGGCCAAAATCCCCTGCAATTTTACAACAAAAACCAATTGTATATATGCCGAGCAACTAAAGCTCACGCTGCCAACGAAGGACTTATTAATACAGCGTAGCCAACACAATACTAATGAAATAGTGGTTTCTTGGGTGTCGGATGCAGGCATTATAAATCGAACTCAACATAATCTGGGTATGGACAATGGCTACGAAAACAGTAATACCAACAACAACAATACCAATAATAATGAGCGAGAGAAATCTCAAAATGATTTCCATAATTTCAATTGGATTTTTGAATTGTTGGCCTGCATGATGTTGGCCAGTGCATTTGAAATTTGTCTGCTGGTACTACGTAATTTACGAAATATCAGTTTGGCATTTTTTGCATTTTGGTCGGCGTTAAATGCACGCCTTCAAAAGTTATGTTACACTTGTGCTGCCACAGCCACAGCCAATAAGAGTGAGCAACAGCGCAAGCGCAATGTGGCCATAGGAGAAAAGCGTACAATATCGTATATATTCGCTATACTGACGTGGCGTGCTTCGCAAACGGCTAAAGGTGCCACAACAAGTGCAGAGGCAAATTTAAGAGATGAAAATACTAACAATGCAATCAGTTATGGTCACGTCACTACCATGGGTGATTTGTTGCTTTTGATACTATTCACTCATGTGTATTATCAGAGACAGAGGTTTCAGCAGGGTGCCGAGAATGAAGATCCGGATGAGTCTGATACGGAAGAGTTATTAGAGAGTCACACAGAAAAGGATCGTAGCAGTGCGGCCTATCATAAGTTCTACGACAAGCTAAACAGCAAACATACTTTTAACGATCAAAACCGTCACAGGCGTGGCCCTAATAAACGTTGCTCCCATTTCTGCGGCAACGTGTATCAGCAAATTTCATCACAACAGGAACATAAAGCAGCCCAAGTCAAACTAACGCCTCCTCCACTTACGGCGTACCCAACAAAAATACCTTATCTGACTTATTGCACTGGTATCGTATGGTATACGTGCTGTTTTTGCCAATATTCTTGTCGCTCATGTTACTACTGTTGCAGCAACTGTCGCCTTTGGAATCAGCGTTGCTACATTTATATACCACTATGTAATACCAACTACTGTTGCTGCTTCTATAAATCTCTGAAACACTTTCAAGATGCCAAATTCCAATACAGTTGTTATCTCTGTTGTTGGCCGGATTTGTGTCACATGAGTGCTTTGACTTCACATGTGCCCTACAGCTGTTGCTGCCACTTTTATTGCGAATGCCTGTACAATCACTGCTGTCTTTGCAACGCCTTGGCAAATAAAATAATGTCTGTGCGGTCTTCAAATTTGCTTTTGCTCAACAAAATTAAAAATAATTCTCTAAATGTCTACCGGCCATCATCCAACTACTACTGTATGTGGAAATTAAAGTGCAATAGCAACCAAAGTTACTCCATACTCTACGAGGTAGATGGCCAAAGCTTTAGTTTATCATATTTGGTAGACGAAAGGTCTATGTTTGTATATAAGCGCAAATATTACCTGGTCGCTTTTGATGTATTTTCTTCCATATTGCCTCAATACCTATTAAGCATAAAAAATGTTCAAACTTTTCTAAAATGGAAGAAGCTTCACGTGGCTGTGGTTGTAATGGCTTTGATAGTGATTTGTGCATCTAGTTCAGGAGCCAACTATGACCATCATCACTACTACAGTTCGCTGTTCAATAGATGCCACAAACATTTCTCCAGGTGCAAACAAAACAAAAGACGCAGGAGACGCCGACGTCGACATCAACATTGTAAAGCTTACAGACCGCAGCATTACTTCTACACAACTCTGATACAGTGTGTTAAACGACAAAAAGCCAAAAAGTTGCATAAAAAGTTCGTTAATAAATTGCATACAAAATCGGTCAAGCTACTAACGCCCACAACGACAACAACAACAACGTATGAGTATTCCTTAGCACCCACAGCGCCATCAACGAAAACTCAAATGGTACGCTCCATAAAGCGGGTGAGAGGTTCAAAGCCAAATATTGTCTGGTTACTCATTGGGCTGATATGGTTCGAAGGACCAAAGATTGTAAATTGCAATATTATTATAAACTATCAAAACCAACAACAGCACGAACAACAGCACCAGCAACACCAACAAACCGGCAATGGCCAAAAGGAGACAACAACTAATAGCGTTAATTCAAATTTTGAATATAAAATGGAAAATTTCAATCAAATGAAGACTAAAACCAGTAACAATAATAGTAATAGCAACAACAACAACAACAATAATAATAATAATAATAATAGTAGTAGTAATAATAACAAAAACAAAAATAAAAACAGCAGTAATAATAACAATAATAATAATAATAGCAATAATACTAATAATAGCAATAGGAGCTCCACCAGCAGCAGCAACATCCATTTATCTGTTAATTTAATTCCTATTATTAACACTATACATTTTAAACATTATTGCAATAGTAATTATCATCATAAACTCATACGATCATCGCAACGTGTTCAACGTGCCTTAAAATCAAATCCCAGTTTGGATACTAGTATAACTTCAAGTGCCTCCCTAAATTACAATAACATTAACGATGATTTGGACTCGGAACAGGTGCCGTCATCATCATTTCAAACCATCAACGAAGGTACGTACCAATATATACATTAGGGTTCTATAAGTCGATTGTTCGAAGTATCGATATCAACTTTTTAGTCGGAAAAAAGTCGAACATCCGATTATGTTATCTCAAAAGTCGATAATAGTCGATGAAAGACGAAAAAATACGAATTTTTAGATTGTTAAAAATTAATATTTAATTGTAACATTATACTAAAATGATTGCAATTTGATACACTTGCATTTTTTGTGTGTATGCTAGCTAATACAGTGAACTCGCGATAACGTGAACTAATTTTTACCAAGGCGGTTCACGTTTACGAGTTTGTTCACGTTATCGAATGCTAAAATTAAATGATAAACAAGTATTTTAAAACAAATATTTTATTAATTTTTAATAACAAAAAATACATACATATATGCAATAATTTAGTTCACTTTGCATTTGATAAATTTTTTGGTTGAATATAAATAAACTTAAAATGTTTTTTTGTGTAAAATTTCTTGTGAAATTTGACTCTATGCAGATTCTAAAAGGTTTATTCCATCTTTTAAAGATACAATTTTAATAGAATCTAACAAGTTTGTTTGTTTTCCACCGAGCACTCTTCTTCAATGATTACACGTATGTTTTATCTGGTAGCTGCTTCCAGTACAACCGGATTCGTCAGCATTATAAACTTGATTTTAAATGGGTCAATATGTTGTGACTGAGCCGAAAACTTTTCTCCTGAAAATTTTGAGGAAAATTGGCTTAAATTTTTGAAGCCAGCCATCACTGGCATTAAAACCACAATCACTTTCTTTAATTTGTTTAAAAGCTTTTGCGAAATGATGCTAAAATCATTTCGCTTACCTGCATTTTTTGTTTCGCATGCTAAGGAACCAATTGTACAGAGTTTTTTTTTCCATTTTCGGAAGTTCAGATGTACGTAATGTTCTACGCTTTCCGGTACCATAAAGAGTATTATTTACACGATTTGTTATTTTCATACTGTTGATTTAGCAACACCATATTTTCTTGCCAAACCAATAATTCAAGTATATTTACTTTATCTTTCAAAGATAACACTTTCGGTTTTTTTAATGACATTTTCATGAATAAGAATTTTTAATAACTTTCAACTTTTACGTAGCGATGTCAAAGAACAACTAACATACATACTAGGCTACAATTATGAAAAAATAACGCTGTAACAAAGTAATAAGTCACTCAATTCTTCTAAGTATTATCGCCTTGATAAATTTAATTTTTATTGCTAAACATTACAAAAGGCACATAAATAAATGTAGAAACCTTCTACCTTAATTTCAAAATCAAAAAAATTTTGAACCTTTGCTCTTCTGACCAGTGTTGCCAGAAGCTGGCAAAAAAGAAGCTATATTTACTTCAAAAAAAGGCCAGAAAAAGCTAAACCGTTTTAAAAAAAATGCCAACAAAAAGCTAAAATATTATAAATTAAGAATTTAGGTTTATATTTATTTTTAAATAAAAAATTACAAAAAGCGTTCATAAAATTCATAAAAATAAAATTAAAACGGTACTAATTCGAGTACGTTGAGTTCAGTGGTGCTAACCGTTTTTTAGGTTAGCTCTTGTTTTCGAGATATGCCGTTATTTCGAAAATGGAGGAGGTTGCACAACATATATTCGCGTAATTCAAAAACGGTTTAGTTTATGCAATAAACTGAAAAAACCGCTATAAAAAACCTTTAAGTAATGCTTAACAGTTTTTTAATATACGCAGTCAAAATAATTCTTTAGCAAAATTTCGAATTTTTGTTTTTTAAAACGGCATACAAAATTGGAAAATGCGGAAAGAAATTGGAAATATTTCTGAAACGACTGCGCAGATTAAAAAATATTAGGCTTTACTTAAAGGTGATTTTATTACGGAATTAAGGTTAGGTTAGGTTCCATGGGCAGCTGCTCCTCAAAGCAGCTCACTTGGGTCCATTCAAATCTAATCCCATTGTGATACCCAAGGGGTAGACAGCAGGGTATTTACAATACTTCCGTTGACTCCAAATTAAACCAACCAGATTCCCGGATGAAGGAGTAGATTCGTCTGAGATTCATCCTTGATAGCTCGTCCAAGCATGATAGGAATGGAAGTCCGAGGATGCGTTCCCTCATGTTTGTCAGAGCCGGGCTTCCTCTTCTTCATTATGGCAGCTTCTACAATAATCATTCTTCTAGCATGTGTCCCGATTAAACAGTGTCCTGTAATAAAGGAGACAATTAGCCTTATTTGCTCACGACGGTAATCTATAAGTAGATTCGTCCTGCAGGAATCATATACGGGCCAAGTCGACCTCGCTGTAGCACAGGAAGATTCATTAGTCCACCTGTTTTGTGCAGTCTCATATAGTTTCTGCTGAACAGCCAACTTGCATTTGGCAAGGGAAATACCAGAAAAGGGGTCGATCGCCTCATCACTCATCATCGCACCCCTTTTGGCCAAATCATCTGCTATACAATTACCCTGATTTCCATCGTGTCCAGGGACCCATATAAGCGTTATCCTAGAATGCCTCGCTATCTCATTTAGGGATACCCGGCATTCCTCGCTTAACCTAGATGTCGTAAAGACACCCGCTATTCCGTTAACGGTAGCCTTGCTGTCAGTAAATATACATATATCACCAGATATTCGATAATACCTCAGCCAGTTGGATGCACGTATAATGACAGTAATTTCCGCCTGAAGAGCAGTACAGAAGTTAGGTAGCCTAAAGTAGGATTTTATCCCAAAGTTTTCAATATAGAAACCTCCACCGACCATATTTCCCCTATTAGAGCCATCAGTGTATATCCGTATGACATCACCAGGGAGGAAGAGTCCGCGCTGCCATAAATCCCTATTCGGGATCATGATATGGAAATGCCTATCGAAAAAAGGTTTTGCGATGCAGTAATCGACATTACCATGTATGTGCCAATAGTAATTCAGTATCCTAGAGTGTCAAAGGTCCTTACCAGACCACGAACAACCAGCATTTAGTCTCACAGCAGAGTTGAGAGCCATTTGTATCACCATCAAATCCACTGGTAGCCAGTTTAGAATAGTAAAAAGTGCCTTAGAGGAAGTAGACCTTATAGCGCCTGTAATCAGTATCGCAATAGTCCTTAGAACTCGTTCAACGGCCTTCCGGTGAGTAGCATTATCCAAGGCCTGCCACCACACCAATACTCCATAGAACAAGATGGGTTTAACGACTGCTTTGAAAATCCAATTGATACCTTTCGGCATAATACCCCAGTTAGTACCAATAGCCTTTTTGCAGGAGTAGATGGCCACATAGGCCTTGTTAATCCTGTTCTGAATATTCATATTCCAGGACAATCACTTATCTAGAATGATGCCAAGATACTTCGCATTATCCCTGATCTCAAGACTGATTCTATTCAGTCTAGGTGGTCTAAAGTCATCGATCTTATACCTCCTAGTGAAGAGAACCAATTCCGTTTTTTGAGGGTTCACACCTGACATTGTTAAAAGCTCCTTCAATATCGAGGAAGGCAACAAGTAAATACTCCTTATGTGATAGCAACTCTTCAATGGAGCCAACTAACGAATGTAGAGCTGTTACCACCGATCTGCCCCTAGTGTAGGCATGTTGGGATTTAGAGATGAGTTCAGTCGGAATGTTCATTCTCAAGTATACGTCAATCACCCTTTCTAGGGTTTTCAGCAAAAAGGATGCGAGACTAATTGGTCTGTAGTCCTTGGGTTTAGTATGAGTCGCCTTACCTCCTTTAGGAAAGAAGACTACTCTACACCTCGTCCACCATGTAGGAATATAGGTCCATCTGATACACGCTGTGTATATATTAATGAGCCATGGTACAACTATTTCTTCAGCGGAATTAAGGTTTTGTCAGTTTGTTCAATAAACTAACCAGTTTTTGTGTCACCCGAATATATGTTGTGCAACCTCCTCCACTTTCTAAATCAAACTTGTATGAAAAATGTGCCAAAAACATTAAACAATTTTCAATTGGGGACGATAATGGATCAAATTCCATGCATTGTATTATAATTTCAAAACACAAACTATGTAGAAGAAATTTTAAATCAGAAAACAGCTTTGTTGGATCCGACGAATTGCTTACAAATGATTTACAGTGGAGTCGGGATAGAGTGAACTAATTAATGCAAGGCCTGTTCACTTTATCCAATAAATTCACTTTATCAAGACTGAAAAAATTATAAAAAATTCATAAAATTGTATGTCAAAAATGTACATTTTATTATATTTTTATAAAGGAACAAATAAATCATTAATGGTTGCTTGTTTTGTACATGACTTTTGGCTTTTTGCATTGAAACCTCCTGATCGTGTAACTGCTCGTGTATTTTTTTTTGTTTTGCCTTAAGCATTTCTCCAATGACATGCAAATTTTTTTGACACTTTTATTGTGGCATAGAATTCTACTTTGTATTTTTTTAATGCCACATACTGTGGACTTTGCTACACCAAATTTATTTGGTAGAACTGTAACTCCCACTCCATTGTCCATATCTTTAATTATTTCTTGCTAAACTTTTATAGAACGATTTTTTTGGTTTATATAGCAATACAAATATTACAGTCAAAAAAAGTCAAAAATCTTAGAAAAACCAAAACAAAAATAACGGTGTTGTATACATAATGTGTGTAAAAAAATAATGAAACTTAGGCCCTAATTTTGTAAATCACGTCACCAAAGTGATATTTATGTGCAAAGCAAAAACAACAATTCACACATTTCAAAAATTTGTTTTTGTTTTATGTACAAATTGTGAACCAAACAAACGCACAAAAATTCAAGCGTTGATTTGCCTTTCATAATTTGAAAATTGTGTACACAAAACAAAAACAAATTTTTAAAATGTGTGAAATGTTGTTTTTGCTTTGCACATAAATATCACTTTGGTGACGTGATTTACACAATTAGGGCCTTAGTTTAAGTGGTATAAAAATACTAATGAGAGTCAAAACCATAGAGAAACATAGAGCGGAAACTAGAAAAAACTCAAACAAAAAAATTACTCAAAATAATCACACATACGAGTGTTGTTTTTGTTTTCACATAGGTTTTCTTACTAATACATTCTCTACACTTAGGTTTTTGACAACTGAGTTAGGTCTTTGCCAGGAGAGTTTCCGCTCTATGTCTATTCTCTATGGTCAAAACTGCCAGCAGACAAAAAATAACAAATAAAAAAATTTGATTTTAAATTTTTTTGCAAAAAAAAACTAAAGTTCACTCTATAGAGGTAGGCGATGTTCACTCTTTAGAGTCTCCAATGTAAAAATTTGTGTGTTCATACTATCCAGTAGTTCATATTATCAAGTGTTCACTCTAACCCGACTCCACTGTATTTACTTTTTGTACTTTACCCAACAATATAAAGCCAAACTTCAATGTTTGCAAAATAAATCTGGCATTTCTAAACGGCTGAATCGATCGGAATAAAATTTGACCTGAGCATAGATAAGGAGTATTAAAATGGGACCTACATATGTTCCAGGGGCGGCGCTATGGTGGCTCAAAATAGGCTACCTTCGACATGTAAAATTAAACACGTGCCATAGGCATTTCAAAAGTTAAATTTTAAAATTTGTTCATACCTTGGTCCGCTTTTTTAAAAATATAGGGCGTACTTTTGGACCGAATTTTTTTTGTTAGTTAGACAACTAAATTACCAATAATATACAAAAGATTTCTGAGCAATTTCAATTATCAATCGAAAATTAACGATTTTCAATTTTAAAATTCCAAAAATAGTAGATTTTTGCTGCTGTTTGGGCGAAAAGGTGACTTAGCTCTTTTTTTTATTAAAAAAAAACTTTCTTTAAGACCGTATAACAATTTTATGTTTTTCTGTAAGGTATCTTTACGAAGAACATGTTGGTTCTATTTATCGAATATGTCGATAATTTTTTACCAAAATTGGGCCACATGTTCTAAAATCCCAAAGCTGGGATCAGAAAACGAGACCTTGGTGTGTTCCCTAGTTATCCCCGAAGTATTTTCCCAGCCCCGTGTAAAATTGTAAAAAATACCATTTTTGGGATTTTCGCTCCTATTTTTGGGAATTGCGGGATTCCATTTGACCTTTTGACTAGTTTTTTTACACTATGTTATTTAGAATGACAAATTTAAAAAACGTTGAATTTCATTGAGTTTTGTTAATAAATAAAGATCATTGCACAGTGGTAATTATTGAGTTTCTAAAACTAAAATTTGTATCAAAATTTTTATAGGATTGCAAATATTAAGACCAAATTGATTCACATTTATTCCTTTTTTAATTTCAAAAAAGACTATATAAATAAAATAGCTAAATTAAACTGGCAACACTGCTTCTGACTTCGATGAAACACATACAAAATCTTAAGTGCTACAGAATTTCGAAATTCGATTTAGTTTGGTTTTTATGTAAGTTCATATTTTATAATAGATACATGCTAAATTTCTAAATTAAAACTGTTAGTAAGATTTTATAATTTTTGAGCTTATATTAAAGCTAAGGAATCGTAGATATTAAGATTTTTTTAAAATATGACTCACTGCATGATTAAAATATACATATATTTATAAAGGGTCTTTCATTAAGCGCTTCCTATATTTACATACATATTTAACATCGATTTTTTTTATTAATTTGAAAGGCCTATCGATGTCATTATGTATGAAATATAATATAATGCGCCACGGTATACGATTTCGAAATGTAAAATTTTCCATGGCTGTTGCGAATAAATCTGGCTGAATTTAGCATGGGTTATGTTGGTTGTGAGCCAAAAGAAGTTGGTAATAAGCGACCTATAGAGCTCGTAGTTGACGGTGATGGCCAGGCCAACATAAAGCTCAAACAAATATGGAACTATGGCGTCATTAGCCCAAAATTGGACTTTCATGGATTTCATGTGAATTGGTATCATCCAGAAATGGACCTAATCGTGTAAAATGAGCGAAGCGCTGAAATTTGGCACCGAGAATTATATGGACCAAACTAAGAAAAACTAAAATTTTATCAAAATCGATCACGCCCACTGCCCATACAGTCCAAATCGATTTTTTCGCATAAAATATTTCCTATCCAAGTTAAAGTCTAGAAATTTGGTACATATATCTTCTGAAACAAAAGTTTCAATAAAATCGGCCATGCCCACCGCATACCGCCCATGCAATCCAAATGCAATACATTTTTGTGTAAAAATTATAAGGAGGGGTCGTAGAGCATTGAAATTTGGCACCGAGAATTATATTGACCAAATTAAGAAAAAAATAAAATTTTATCAAAATCGACCACGCCCAACGCCCACTGCCCATACAATCCAAATCGATTTTTTCGCATAAAAAGATGTATTAGGAATTTATACTTTTTGAAAAGCTAACTTTTCATTACATGTTTTAAATGAAAACAAATTTGAAAACTGTTGATCCGGAGAGGACCAGGTCCATCCAAAAAAAGCCTATTTTTTATCTAAAATTCAAATTTAGGGTAAGCATTCCAAATCGCATACTCGATATCAAAATGTGGTAACCCATTTTAGATGGCCAAATATGTTTTTAATTATTTTGTAAAGGGTTTCGATAACCTCGAAATGAAATATTTGTATTTTTGTAAAAACTCAATAAAAAGCTATTTTTGTCATATTTTTCAGAAAACTATTCCATGAATTTTTTAATTGTCAAAAGTTATAAATATTTTTGAAAAATAGACAAAATCTCCTATCCATTGATATATAACATGTCTACCTTATGTTTTTTTCCTGGCAAATAAATTAGGTTACAGATTTATTTCCCACTTTTTTTTCTCATATCACTGTGCGACTGTCGTATTTGTAGGTGTATTTAAAAATTCAATTGTATCGTGAAAAATTTTCGACTACGCCAGCAAAGTAATAGAATCACATTGTAACAGATTACCTAATTTTATTTGATTCTGAAGCAGCCTGTTATAACAACTGTCAAAAATCACAGCTGTTTACAAAAATTCATTTAAATTTTATTAACGCGGCATAAATAAAAATTAATTATTTAAATAAATGTGATGAGTGTGGGCTTTTATTCATCTTTAGATGGCTATTTTTTTAAAAGTAACGCTTGAACTTATTTTACGCTTTTAGCAGCAATTTCATCGTTTTCTTCTATTAAAATAATATCAAATATTTGTTCAACCGAAATATTTTGCTTTGGAGAAACACATAACGGTCGCTTAATGCATGAAACACATTGAAGACAGCAGGCTACCAAATGCAATCTGTCAAAATTAGAATACACACGTTTATATGAAGACGATTCTTTTGACGACAGCACAGCTACACGACCACACGATTGCTTTTGCCGCTGTAGCCGAATTAGGCTAATTTCTATTTTTGTCAACTACAAAACAGAAATAGTGTTGCTAATATAAGGTTTGTTCATTTACTTTCCCAGTAAATACTTGCAACGAGAGAATAAAATCAAAATTTACAAAATTACTCTATTAAATTCTCAAAAATAGTAAAAAGTAAATGAACGCTTTTCCAGTAACAATTGTTTTATACACACAATTTTCTTATTTTATTCCTTTTAAAATGTATAAATACTCACATGTTCTTCAATTTTATTGAAATTTTTTTTTTTTAAATTTTTTCACCACAATAATAAAATTGTAAATAAATAAACAATAACACAAAACATATGAAATATAAGCTGCTAACTATTACAAGTTCAAAATAGAACTTGTAATAGTTTGCAACGAGAGAACACTCTCTAAAATTTATACGCTCATGATTTTTTCTCTACTTGCTAGTTTTTTGAGTTAATGAACGCTTTTCCAGTAACAATTGTTACTAATTAGTAACAACTTTTAGTTATTGAACATAGCTATAATAAAAAAAATGTAAATCAAATTAGTGCTTAAAAAAATATATTTTTTTACTTAATTAAGAGAAGTTTCTGACAACCATGTTGAAATAAATTGTCTTGAATGTGTTTAATGCATAAGACCGAAAGGTTCTTTGTGTTGTACAATAGTGAGCATATCCAATAAATTTACTGCAGCCTCTTCTAATGGTGATAACTTATGGTGTTATTTCGAAAAAGGAGGAGGTTGCACAAAAACAGTTCAGTTTATTGAATAAGCTTAAAAAATCGAAATTCCTCAATAAAATTAATTACCTTTAGTAATTAATTTTATTGAGTACTGCAATAGTCGGCAATGCAGTGCACAAAAATATACATACACTGAATCAATTAAGTCTCCGTACAGACATACTCATAATATAAACTAGCAATTTATGGTCAGTTTTCAATACATATTTAAACCTTTTTATACCCTCCACCACCATAAGTGGTGAATGAGGGTATATATAAGTTTGTCATTCCGTGTGTAACATTGAGAAATATTCATCTGAGACCCAACAAAGTATATATATTATTGATCCTTATGAAATTCTAAGTCGATTGAGCCATGTCCGTCTGTCTGTCTGTCCGTCTGTCTGTCTGTGTAAAACACGCTCACGTCCAAAATAGGCAAACAAAATTGGTAGACTTGCAAAAAAAATGTTTATTGTTCTTCTAAGCAGTTTGGTATTGAAAATCAGCAAAATCGGTTCAGTGGAACCAGAGTTATGAACCAAAATGTGAGACAACCTAAAAAAAACTTTATAATTTTAACATAGTTTTCCTTATTTGTGCAAATATATTGCAGATAATACCATAAAATTGCACACACGTTATTTTTATGTTAAAGGGACTAACTCTGGCGAAAATTATAAGAATCGGTCCATGATTTCTCCTAGCCCCCATACAAATTTCTTCCCGAAATATGGTAATATGGTCTGTAAATGCCTACAAAATTGCAGTATCCACACAAAATTCAGGAAAAATAAGTTTCGTGCTTAAAAAAATTACAACCCCAAATTTTTTGTGGATCGGCCCATATTTGACCGTAGCCCCCATATAAAGTTCATTTCCGAAAATCGCTTAAATAAGCATAAATGTCTTATAAATATCGCTATTAAGTTGAAATTCATCATAACTAGTCCCCATATATACCAAAATCGCTATACTTAATTCTATGAAGATCGGCCGATAATTGGTTATAGCTCCCATATAAGGACCACTTCCGAAAAACACAATAACCTACATAAATATCTAAAAAATATCAATATCAAAACAAAATTTTACATAGATCCATAATTTATACTTAGAAATCATACTACAGGATTTTGTGAATATCGGTCCATATTTGACCATAGCTCCAATATAAGGTCCACTTCCGAAAATCGGTTAAGTATTCATAAATCTCTTATAAATATCTTTATCATGCTAAAATTCGACAAAAATAATGCTCATATACATAGAAATCACTGTACTAAATGGTATGCAGATTGGCCGATAATTGGTCATAGCTCCCCTATAAGGCCCATTTCCGAAAAAGATATTAACCCTAAAAAATATTTAAAACATATCGATATCAAAATGAAATAACGCACAGGTCAGTAATTTGTATCCAGTAATCATACTTCTGATTTTTTTGAATATCGGTCCATATTTAACCATAACTCCCATACAATTTGTTAAAAATATAGTTATCAGGTTGAAATTCGAAACAAATTTATTCAATATATACAAAAATCGCCCATTATTGGTCATAGCCTCCATATAAGAACCACTTCAGGAAAACACATTAACCTGCACAAATATCCAAAAAAATCTATACTGAACCAAAATTTTACACCGATCAGCAAATTTGTATCCAAGAATCGAGCTACAAGATTTTTTAAATATTAGTCCATAATTCGGCATAGCTCCCATATAATGTCCACTTTTGTTAATAGCATTGTTTATATGAAATTCTATAAAATAGGCCTCATATACTTAGGACTATAATAGGTCATAGCTTCCATATATTGAACAAAAATAGTACACAGATCAGTAATTTGTATTCAAAAATCATAATACTGAATTTTGTGAATAACGGTACACAATTGGCCACAGCACCCATATAAGTCCATAAAAATCACGTTAAAATATTTTATGACAATCAAATCATAATAGGTCATAGCTCCCATATAAGTCCCACAACCAAATATTTTGAAATTTGACCAAATATATTTGTATACCCTTTTTTATACTCTGTTTCTTCACTTGAGTTTAACAGGGAAAAATGTTGATCCAAACGTATTAACTAATTATTATGTATATAAATTGTTAAATTGCATACGTTCTAATAGGAATTTAAATTATAAATTGCTGAATTAAATACAATTTTTTGTACATTTGAAATAAAATATCTTCTGCGTAAACTAGTATTTCTAACAATTGTTATATTATTTCAGTTGTTATACCATCATATTTAGGTGGAGGGTATTTAAGATTCGGCATGGCCGAATATAGTACTCTTAGTTGTTCTAATTCATTTTATAAAAAAATCTTATAAACTAGAAATCAACATAAAAAAAATACAAACATTTTCCTTAAAATTATAAAAATTTACATAAATTCAATAATTGTACGAAAAGTATCACCAAATAAGTCTCCGTACAGTTAACCGTTTTAAGGCAAGGAATCCCAATATTAATCTTAATTGCATTTAATATGTGGTAGGTCCTCCTTTCTGAGCAATTGTTTCATTTTAATGGCTGTGCATGGAATGGACCAGCTTTGTTGTTGTCAGGGAATCCAAAAATAAGCAAATTTTAATGGATAGAAAGAAAATTATTATTAGCTTGCAAAATGAAGGAAAAAATCTAACCGAAATCAAGGATATTGTAAAAAGACCACGCTCTTTCATTCAGTACGTTATTCAACAGTTCAAAAAAACCGGAACAATGGCAAATAAGAACAGAACTGACCATCCAAGAAAAATAGACCACCACTTAGAGAGAAGAAATGTACGATTTGTAATTGCGGGAAACTTGAAAACTAGTGATGAATTAACGGTAAACCCACAAAATGTAAGAAACGCTCTTAAACTAAATGGATACAATGGTCGAGTAAGCCCTAAGAAGCCCCTTGTTCGAAAAGTGAACATGAAAAAGAGATTGGATTACGCTATCGAGCATATTGATAAAGATTTTTTATTTTGGGATCGAGTTATTTTTAGCGATGAAAGTAAATTGAATGTTTTTGGTTCTGATGGAAGAGAAATGTTATGGAGAAAGCCAAAGCATTTGACGCTAACCGTAAAGCATGGAGGAGGTAACGTTATTGTTTGGGGTTGCATGACTTCATCTGGGATGGGAAATCTTATTTTTGTTGAAAACACGATGGATAAATATGCATACCTTAATATATTAAAAGAAAACTTAAAACAAAGTTCTGAAAAATTAGGCTTGGGACGTTTTTATTGCTTCCAACAAGACAACGATCCCAAACACACCTCTAGATTAGTAAAGGAATGTCTTATTTATAACGTTCCTAAACACTTAAATCGCTCAGCTCAGTCACCTGATCTCAGCCCGATTGAGCATCTATGGGATCACTTGGAAAGAAAGATTCGGCAGCACAATATAACGAGTAAATATCAGATAAAAGCCGTTATAATGGAAGAGTGTTATAAAATAGCTTCCCTGACAACAACAAAGCTGGTCCATTCCATGCACAGCCATTAAAATGCTGCAATTGCTCAGAAAGAAGGACCTACCACATATTAAATTCAATTAAGATTAATATTGGGATTCCTTGCCTTAAAACGGTTAACTGTACAGAGACTTTTTTGGTGATACTTTTCGTAAAATTATTGAATTTATGTAAATTTTTATGTTTTTAATGAAAATGTTTGTAGTTTTTTTATGTTGATTTCTAGTTTATAAGATTTTTTATAAAATTAATTAAAAAAGGTTTAAATATGTATTGAAAAGCGACCATAAATAGCTAGTTTATATTATGAGTATGTCTGTACGGAGACTTAATTGATTCAGTGTATGTGCAATTCCACGAGAATCGCACCACGACTGAAAAAACAAAAACCCTTGAAACTTGTTTCAAATCTGAAAATGGAAGAAAGCACATATTCAGAAAGAGATCCGATCATTTTGAGAATTGGAATTCTTGAAAAGGTTCCGACTTTCAAAAACAAGTACAAGGATGGATTTGAATCAAATTGTCGATACATTCACTAGATTCTTCTTTCTGTGAAAAAATTAGCGTAAAAATACACCCTCACAAACGAGTTAATTTTTAACTTACATTTAAAGACATCTCTTTATCACCACCTCCACGATCTATTAATCCACATGTTGACGCTCCTATTAAAGACATTAAAAATTTCTTCGTCAGAGGACATATTTGTAAATCTCCCTTTGGTTGTTTCCTATTTTCTTTCGAAGATTTTTTTGAGGTCGTGATATTTTGATCGTTAATTTAAGCTAGTGCTCTTTCACTAGCTGCATTAAATTTCTCCGTCACGTTTGAAATTAACACTTATTTTACTTTATTTTGTAGACTTTTTAACGAAAAAGACTATATTTCTTGTAAATTGGTTTTAATTTAATAATATTAATTAAATTTTTTAATTTTATTTGTCATTCAAAATAACGTCATAACGACATAAATGTTGCCATACTATTTGTTCAATGTGCTAGGTAGAAACACGTAGGTAAAATAAACGTTGAGATTACCAACTCAATTTTACCGATTAGGTAAAGATATCTAATAGGTTCTACTAACACCAATAGGTTCTAACGCAATTATCTATTTGTTGAAATTACGGGCATTAGTGTAAAAAATTAAAAGAAAACATAACGCCTCTCACGATTCGAATATTTTCGAATATTTCTACATGTACCTCAAAATGAGTTCCGTTTTATGTCACGTACGATATATCCTTATTTCGCTCAATATTTTGGACAACAATATTTCGAAAGAACTTTTTATTATTTTAAAATATAGTACCCTCTGAATGGAACATAAAAACCAAATTATTTTTCAGATACTCTTATTTTTGCAAAATCTATTCCACTCTATAGGCGTACAAATGTCACGTACGATGATATGGAATTGCCCATATGTATTACAAAACGGCAAGGTTCTATAAATTTTCTGTTTGTTGTTGATTTTGAATCCATAAATTTTACTAGTGGAAAATATAAGATATAAATTTTTTTGTTAAAATTTTGAAGAGTGCCAGGTGGAATATTATATGGAAGAAATAGATGAAACTCGTTAACTTTTTGCATTGTTGTCTAGAAATATGTAGATTTATTTATATTAATGAATATTACATTAAAATTGTAATTCAATTGCAAAAGTATTTATTTAATAGCAAAATTTATACAAAAACTGAAAAATATGCATATTTTCCGAATTTTAGCGATAATATAGTTTTTGGGTCATTTTTAATTTACAAAATTTTTTTTAATGTAATATTCATTAATATAAATAAATCTACATATTTCTAGAAAACAATGCAAAAAGTTAACGAGTTTCACCTATTTCTTCCATATAATATTCCACCTGGCACTCTTCAAAATTTTAAAATGAATGTGCGAACATCAAACGGGATAACCAATGATATTAAAAACATTGGTTTATTATTCACTAGCTTGACCCGATGCGCTTCGCTACCTGTCGAAGTAAAATAAAAAAATGTGAAAAGATTTTATAAGCAAATAAATTAATATAATTAATACCGGAATTTCTTGATTGTGATTAATTGCATACTATGCCGTTGAAGGTATTAAAAATATCCTGTGATTTTGAAAAATCTTGAAGCTTTTTTTAAGACATTCGCCTATTTTTAGTTAGACTCCTTATCATGATATGAAAGCTATTTATTATAATAGTTAAATTAATGCTTCAAATGAGTTATTTTGTTACCATTGTAGATAAAATATATAAATATTCGAATATCAAGTGAATCTAATTGTAAGAGTCTTTAAACTTTGTGTAAATTACGTTGATGCCAGTGTCCTGTTATGCCAGAAATTAAGAAGGGGTGCCACACCCCTTGTTCCCATCCGTCCCAATTTTGGATAAACTTCATGTACTGGTAAGAAATTGATTCGTATAAAGTTTGAAGGCTGTCGCAATAATAGTTCCGCAGATATTTGAAAATACTATATACTTTGCATGGGAAGTTACACGCCCACTTATCCACTCCAGCCCATTTTCAGCTATTCTATGTAAAATGATAAGAGAGCTATTCGGACAAAGTTGGAAGAATCTAGTAATTTTAGATCTCAAGATATTTAGAAATAACTAATTACTTTGTATGGGAGGTGACTCACCCCGAGTTCCGATCCTTCCCATTTTTTTATTAACTTCTTGCACTGATAAGAAATTAACTCATATGAAGTTTGAAGCCTTTCACATTTACAGTTCTCCAGATATTCGAAAATAACTATTTACTTTGTATGGTAGGTGCCACGCCCACTAATTTAATACCTCCCATTTTCAGCCAAACCATGTAAAATGATAAGGGACTAAATTTCAAGACTTTCACAATTATAGTTCACCATATATTTGAAAATAACTATTTACTTTGTATGGGAGGTGTCACACCCCCTGTTCCGATCCGTCCCATTTTCAGTTAAACTTCAAACAGTGATACGAAATTTATTCGTGAAGATAGTCTCAATTTTAGTTCTGCTGATATTCGAAAATAACTATTTACTTTGTACGGGTGGTACAAATTTTGCACCCTTTTGTCCCTTTGTGGTCCAAGCTAAGAAAAACTATATAGTCTATTATTGCTTCCAAGTAATGGAAGCGGTGCAGCCGTTTACTCTTGATTGTTTAAGAACTAAAGGTACCAATTTTACCGGTTTTCCCCCTTTAAATCTCTTTTTGGTCCAAGTACTAAAAAAAGATATAGCCTATTGACGCTTCCAAGTAAGGATCTATCTATGTTCCAAATTTAAATAAAATCGGTTCATCCGTTTAGGCGTGATGCTCAAACAAACCAACAAACAAACAAACTTACAAAGACATTTATATATTTATATAGATATAGATTTAAATATGCCAGATTATTTTTATTGCATAATAAACAGTACAGTTTAAAAATTAGAACAAGTCTTTATTAATTCGAAACTGCCGACGGACTGAGTATACTTTCTTATTTTAGAAGTATGCAGTTACAATAAATGGCTTTTTTTAATCATGCGATCATATTATATACCTACTTACGTAAATAATTTTTACAAATTCTAATTTGTTTTAATATTGTTTAATTTTTAACACATCATTTAAATGTGATCTCTGCTCACCACCACACAACAAATTCATCAACATCTAACACCACCCAAAAAAAAAACACTTTTCCAACAAACATATAAAATATTAACATATTAACTACACAACAATAACTTTAAACTATGAACAGAAAGTCATGTCCAAAGCGATCTTATGCGTTTGGAATCAATTAAGCATCAAATTTTATTCAAATTGGGCCTATCGCGAAAGCCAAACGTATCGCATCCGTTGCCAAAACAATTTATATGGGACACAATATATAGAGCGGATGGTATAAAAAGTTTTCACGAGTTCTCCAACACAAACAATTTCCAAGATCATCATCACTTTATGCCACACCGGAATTACCCATATTGGCCGGCCAAACCAGATAAAGGTGATTCCAATGTAGTGTCCGTGCCTCATCAACAGCTACAACAGCAACAACACCGAGAAGATCATTCGAAAGATGCAGCTGAAGATTTGGAAAATGGCATAGACAATATTAAACGATCGCTGGAGAGCAGTAATGTTGGGCGTAATAATTATAGCAAATATAAACAACAACAGCAGCAGCTGGAGCAAACTGCACTTCCTAAACACTACAACAACGTTATCAACAACTATCAGAAAGGTCCAACAGCAAAAAACTTGAATCAACATCTTTCATACACAACAACAACAAATCGAAACAAACTAATAAATCACACAAACAAAACGGTCAATAATTTTACAATATTGAAACAAACCAAACACCAACAATTTCATAAAAATTCACAACACTCAACAACAACAACAGCTAAAAAAACAACAATACACCAACAACAACAGAATCGAAGACAACATGAACCAATTAACCAATACACGAACAATAATAGCAACAAAAACAAAAACAATATTCAAAATCAAAATAATGAAAATAGTAATAATAACAATAAAAACAATGATAATAATGATAACAATGTTAATAATAGTAACAACAAGAACAACCGCAACCACAACCACAACAGCAACAGCAACAACAACAACAACATTATTATGGTACAAAAACACCTTCGCAACAACAATAAATATATTGAAGAAGCAAAAAAGTTTACATATCTAACGGATATCAACAGTAGTGATGATAGTTTAAACAGTATGGAGTATCATAATCCCGACGACTTTGATGACAATAATAGCATAGTAAGAAAGCAAAAACAACATGAACAGCAATTGCAGCAACTGCAGCAAAAACAACACAATGCTCTGAATGAAAAAACTTCCGAAAATAAGCATAATTTCAATATCGATACTAACGATGATGAAGGTGTCCTGGGTATTGATGTAAATGCTGATCCTGATATTATTCACCCCATTGAAAATGATGTGAACGATGATGATGATGGAGATCGTTATAATTATCATAATCAACAACAGCAACAGCAACAACATCATCTTCATCGCCATGAAAACTATTTTCCAAAATTGGATACTTTCGATGAGAATGACGACTTCTTCGGTAGTACACAGGAGATAATAACTTTTGCTGAAAAAGGTAACATTTTCATAGTGCACACCACACCATACCTCCCTCCCCACTAATTATACCCCTCAACTTCGTGAGAAGGGTATATATAAGCCATGTCCGTCCGTCTGTTGAAATCAATTTTCTGAAGATCCCAGATATCTTCGGGATCCAAATCTTTAATAATTCTGTCAGACATGCTTTCGAGAAGTTTCCTATTTAAAATCAGCAAAATCGATCCACAAATGGCTGATATATGAGGAAAAAAACAGGACAACCTCGATTTTTGACCTATATCTGAATTACTAATATAGACAATATGAATATCTAATGATATATATGTATTTCAAAGACCTTTGCAACGACGTATATAAGACCATAGTAACTTGTACCTGCAATGGGTCAAAATCGGAAAAAATATTTTTAAACCCGAATTTTTTTATTTTACTAAAAAAAGAAATTTAAAAAGAATTCGAAAAAATTTTTTTTTTTAAAAAATTAAAAAAAAACAACTTTGGAAAAAAAATATTTTGTTTACCTAAAAATATTTAAAATTTGTATTTTGAAGTATAATTTGGTGAAGGGTATATAAGGTTCGGCACAGCCGAATATAGCTCTCTTAATTGTTTTAATTTAATTTCTTTTTAACTTTGTTTTAGGAAAAATGTATAAGAACCACCGTTTGGTTGAATTTTCCCATCAAACCAACGAAAAACCAAAACAAAAGCTTCATGTACGCAATGCTGAGATACACATACGCATCGATAAAATCTCAATAAAAAATAAATCCAGAGCAGGCTCAGGAATAAAACGCAAAAGACTGAAAATATGGATATTTCAGTTGATTGAAAACAATTACACTTACAAGGTAAAGTACAAGTATTAATAGATTTAACTAAATTATTTTTAAAGTTTAGTGCCACTGAACTATCCATGAACAAGTGTATCTGGGCTGGTCTAAGGTTTCCATTCCTCTAACTCGTCTATGACCCTTAAAGAGGATAATGCAAATTAAAGGGGTTTTATCGGATCTCAACGTAAATAAGTCTCCTGGGTCAGATGGTATACCAGCACTGTACTTGAAGCAGTGTTCTTCGACGCTAGCTCGTCCATTAGCTAACCTTTTCAGCACTTTATGTATGTTGGAAGGTTGTCAATGTAACGCCAATTCCTAAAAAGGGAGAGGCTAACAACCCTGAAAATTATCGCCCAATAGTAATTTGTTCTGCACTTTCCAAAGTTATGGAGAGTATGGTTAACTACCATCTTGTGAAATATTTGTGCGCTTTTGGCGTCGGTAATAATTTATCTCGATTTATATCGAGCTTTCTCCGAGATCGAACTATACGAGTTGTTATAGATGGAATCTCATTAAATGAGTTCAAGATCAATTCAGGAGTACCGCAAGACTCCGTTATTTCTCCTACTCTATTTCCTATTTTTCTAAACGACCTTCTACGTCCAACTCCCAACCCTATCTATTCTTTTGCCGATGAATGCAACATTTGCCATTCTTATTCGGTGCTTCAAAGTCTATTTTGGAGCTTCTCGACCGCGTACAAGAGAGAGCGAAGATGATCCAACTCTATTGATTCACTGGAGCACCGACGCAATGTGGGTTGTGTTTCACTGTTATATCGTTACTACAATGGAATGTGTTCTGATGAAATTAGGGAACTTGTTCCTGATACCCGCAGATTTGTACGTAATACACGTTTTTCATCAAGAACACATCCCTTTGTGGTCGATTGGCCAGTGGACCGCACAACACACTACAGGGAAAATTCGTTCTTTAGCCGTACTGTCCGTATGTAGAACAAACTTCCCGCTGAAGTCTTTCCTGTCATTTTCAACGTCGGAAAATTCTAATGAAATGTCCACAAACACTACTCCCTCTTTCCTCCCTCCCATAACCTATTTTCCTAGTTTCAACACAATGCTTTGCATGAGTAAGGGTCATCCCCTGAGTGCTGGTCCAAGAAGAAAAAAAAATAAATTAATGTGAAGTTTTAAACTGGAATATTTGAATGTACCATGGCGTACCCTTTATTATCCTAACAGTATTGACTGCTTTCATTGTAGTTTTTCCATATTGGGTGAAGTCGGATGCCATATTGGTTTTATAACTGAATAGCGCACAGAGGATGGCTTCATACATTTTTTTGGAAAAAATATAAGGAGTGGTCGTAGAGCGCTGAAATTTGGCACCGAGAATTATATGGACCAAACTAAGAAAAAAGTAAAATTTTATCAAAATCGTCCACGCCCACTGCCCATACAATCCAAATTGATTTTTTCGCATAAAATTGTTTATATCCAAGCAAAAGTCTAGCAATTTGGTACATACATTTATTGAAAAAAAAGGAACGCATGCCGAGTTACAATAAAATCTGTCACGCCCACCGCCCACGAAACCCATACATAGATAAGAATTTTTTTGATATTTCGTTTATTATTCAACAAAAAATGTTAAGTTTTCATCCTGTTCCGAAAACTATTTTGTTTTTTAATCGAAACAAGACACTCCCATTTTTTATTTTATTATAAAAACAGCTTGGGGGAAAGTGGTGCGACATTTTTTTTCTCCATGGAAAATAAAATAATATTTAGAGACTTATAGATTTGGGCATATCTTCTTAACGGTTTATGGTATCCCCATAATTTTTTTTGATTGATATAGAAATGTTATATTTTTCAAATATGTTAAAGGTAAATGGTATTATTAGGAAAATTATACATATGTAAACCACTTAATTGCGTGAAAATATAAGTAAATTTTTGCTTAACACCCCAAAATAAAATAAAATTTTTCTTAAAACTATAAGTGTACATTTCATCTTTAAACATTTCTCTACAAAACTGCATCATTTGTTTGAAAAATTTACTTTTTGACACCAAAATCCCTCAGAGTAGCGGCCTGACCAATGGCAACGCATTTGAGCAGACATTACACAACACAGTTATGTTCTGTAAATTTGATATTCTCTACCTGAATGGAAGAATGACTATTTCTAAGTAATATGTACAGTGGTGGCCAGTTAATTAAGACAAAAATTGTTTGCTAAATTCCATATGACTCTCAATTATTTTTTCAAATATTTCCACAAATATGTATGCATGAGGACTGTTTTAACACACAAGTGTGTTTTATTCAACTGTGTCAATTCATACATATTCACCACGAACACATACGATTTTTCTACAACTTGACCAAAAACATATTTTCTAACATTTATATCATTATATTTTTATTATTATAAAATATTCGGACCAAATTCCGTAGTTTTAGTTCCATTAGTTTCGGTCATATCATGTTATTAACAGCGGATGTTCGCTGAGGTGGGTCAACGTATTTCCACATATATTTGTCCATATATGTTGTACCGATTTTTCCAAACATTTTTGAGAAACTAGAAATACTAATAATAAATTTCATACCCTTAGGTCCTTTTGTTTTGGCTCTATCGCACTTAAAATTCTGTTGATGAAAAAAATTCAAGTAATTGCTGGCCACCACTGTATGCATATACCAGTTCGGGTGATGTTTTTTAATACTGAAAATCTGTATGAGAACGTACTTATATAGAAATCAGTTATTCAATATCTAATTCTGACGTACAGATCAGGTGTTCAAGACTACACCTCTCGAACTCCTACAAAAATTGTCTTTGGAACTGAACTGAAATTGCGTAGCGATTTAATACCAAATTCTAAATCGCTGCGTAATTTCAGCCTCAGCCATAAATTAAGACATTGTAAACTCTACACAGGAGCAAGAGGATTTTAACGAACTCCATGAATTCTTACACAGACGAATAAAGAAGACCAGCGACAAAATGAAAGTCAGATATGATTGAGCAACGAATTCTGAAGGATTTAACGAAAGCCAGCTTGTACCACTATATAACCCACAACGAAAGAAAGGATTGCCTCTATAAATTTTTAGGTTGAAAGGCAATAACAACATTTTCAAACTATTGTGAAATATTAGAACATGATGACAATATGACATGATAGGATACCTTGTGAATCGACCAATTGTATATATATTAGTCAGTAATTTAAGCCCATACAGCCAGTTTTTATATCCTAAAGATTTAATTGCAAGTAATTCCACCATATCCCGAAATTTTAGCAAAAAAACCTTTATAAATAACTGAATTCTGTGATATTTAAGGTCCAGAATAACTTATAATGAATTGCGGAAAGTTTTGAAAACCTTGAGTATGTCTCTAAAACTTTAAAAATACACGCTAAATAAACAACTAAGAAGATAGATGAAGACTTAAAGAGTCAGTTGCTGCCTTCTCGTTACTTTATATTTAAAAAATATAAAAAATATGAGATTGATAAACCACTACGTCCATGTTTCATGATCCTGGGGAATGCTGATTGTGAAAAATCTATTTTCTATACTTTGTGATGCTGATCAGCTACGATTTCGGGGTTTGCATTTTTTTTGACCTTAAAACAATTTTGCGTCAAATATAATAATGCGGAATTTGTAATATTCACGAATAATGAAGAGAATAATTAATCTGAATCGAGCAAATCCTCCTCGTAGTTGCTGAAACATCCTGGTTAATTCCAGAAATTGGAGCATTCGTAGGAAGTTTCAAACGGGTTTCAGCCCTAATGAAATACCCATAGCTGTCCCTAGGAGGACAGATCTATTTTCAGCAGAATGAAATACCTGTCTGATAAAAGGTGTAGCATAATTATCACCAAGAGTAATATTTCCCGTTGCAGAATCGTTAGCATTACAACCATTCCGCAGAGAAGAATTCACTGGTATGGAATAGTTGGTTCGTGAAACCAAAGTGCTATCACCAGAATTATTTGAATTATTATCTCTTCGGTTAATGGCAATTAATGATGTAACATGGTATGATGGCGTTTATTGCAAATGGTACAATTATGTTGATTACCACAATTCCTTATCATATGCATCTTAGATAAGCAATTAATACAGTAATTGTAATTCTTAATAAGCGCAGAACTTTCCGAAACAGACAATTGCTTAAATCGGAACTTGTCTTTTACATAATGTTTACCGATGGCGAGACATTCATATGATGTGACTTAACTTTATGCCCGGAATGACTAATTGAGCTCTAAGAACCCTTAAATTCACGTACGCAATATAAAGTCATTTCCTCACTCTTTCCGTAAGAAATTTATCCAATTCCTTCCAGAGTGACATATCCGACTTATTCCTTAAGCTCTGTTCCCACAAATTAACAGTTAGAATCCTAGTTCTGGGTAGGATCCTTATGAAATCAATTTTCTGAAGACCCCAGATATCTTCGGGATCGAAATCAGTCAGACATGCTTTCGAGAAGTTTCCTATTTAAAATCAGCAAAATCGGTCCACAAATGGCTGAGATATGAGGAATAAACCAGGACAACCTCGATTTTTGACCTATATCTGGATTACTAAGTCATTACTATAGACAATATGGAAATCTAATGATAGATATTTCAAAGACCTTTGTAACGACGTATATAAGACCATAGTAAGTTGGACCTACAATGGGTCCAAAATTTTTTAATTCGATTTTTTTTTCACCAAAAAAAAAATTAAAAACAAAAAATTGTTTTTTTAAAATTTAAAAAATTTAAATAAGAATTCGAAAATTTTTTTCCAAAAAATGAAAAAAACAACTCTGGAAAAAAAATAAATTTTGTTTACCTAAAAATATTTAAAATTTGGTGAAGGGTATATAAGATTCGGCACAGCCGAATATAGCTGTCTTACTTGTTTTTTTTACTATTTAAAGTTAAAAAGGTTATTTATTAAATGTTCATAAAAAATCTAAATATTTCTACTTATTAACAAACATTTTAACACTAGCATAAATAATTTTAAAATTTATTTTTTTCAGGGTTTTGATCATGTGGCTCAATTTTGTGCATCATTTGAGGTTGATACGTCCCGTTTAGGATGGAAAAAATTTGATATAACAACAACTGTGAAGGAATGGTATTCACGAAGAGAAGGAGAAAAACTGCGATTGCTCATAGATTGTACAGGTTGTGGAAAGATGTACACGGTGCATATGTTTAATGGCAATACCGCCAAAGCGGATACAAGTGTTAGGGAACGTCGAATAGCCGACGAAAGGAGTAATGCGAATATGAATGAAATCAATAGTAAACATTTTTACAACGTCTCTCATAATTACGAGAACTACACTAATTTTCAATATAATCACACAATAGTAGTAACGGAAAAAGACGGCATCACGAGAAGAAACCCAGCAAATCCAGATGAAGAAGATCTGCTGAATTCAAGTCGTCCATTTTTAGTTCTGCACACCGAAGCTAGAAGACAGCGTCGTGTACGCCGACGTGCTATAAATTGTAACGGAGCCTTACATGGCCAATGTTGCAAAGAGTCGTTTTATGTGTCTTTTAAAGCCCTTGGATGGGATGACTGGATCATAGCACCTCGTGGATATTTTGCCAATTATTGTCGTGGCGATTGCACTGGGCCCTATCGAACACCAGACACTTTTCAAACATTCCATGCCCACTTTATTGAAGAATATCGTAAAATGGGCCTCCTAAATGGTATGCAACCCTGCTGTGCACCCATAAAATTCTCAAGCATGTCACTTATATATTATGGCGACGAGGGAATCATAAAAAGAGATCTACCCAAAATGGTGGTCGATGAATGCGGGTGTCCATGATATTGGTACTTTAAAAAAAAACTAATGCAATTACTGCTTATACCTTTACTCACATAATATAAGACTCTTTCTTATTTACGACTATATTTCATCTATTAAACCGATCATCACAATATGTACATCCGAACAGGTGCCACACACATAAGTTACAGCAAAAATATACCGTCTCAACTAATAGTTCCACTGGGCAGCTCCAAATTATCCGGCCTACCAATGGCTTAAGCGACTAAAAACAAAATATGTATGAACTCTACATAACTACTTACTAATATTGTTAATGTAATAGTACTTAATTACCAGAGTGTGATTTTTTTTATTTTATTTATTAATTGTATATCTTTTTTTTATATATATATGTATATTTTATTTTTTTGTTAATTCGAAACCGTGTAATTTTGTATAATAAACTATTAAAAATAATATTCCCTCTATCCCATTAGTACGTAAAAAATACTTTTAGTGTTACAAAACCAATCGGAGCGAAGTGTTTTTTTTTTTGTCAAGTACCAATTTGAGGCAATATTTCATGGAACTGCTATGAGATAAAATGGTTGTGTTGACAATATGAACATTGGGAGCATCCATTACAAAAAGTACAGAAAATGTATGTTACGGAGTTTTTATCTCCGACGTCAATGAAATCACCTCTGATTTAATATACTCAAAGTGTTCATTAAATCATTGGATTATTGACTGCAGAACTTTTACGGTACGGAAATATGACGTCTTGAATATTGAATAAAAACTGCAGAATTTTATAAATGTGTTTACAGTAGTACGGATGATTGAATTGTCCAGATCTTTAACACTTTTTAGGTATGGTGGTTAGTTACTAACCACATTTTCTATAGTCTTTAAATCATAGTTTATTGTCATCTATTGCCATTTTGCTAAACAATTTGCGAAACAATTGTATTTTTTGGAGTCATCGTTTATGATTTTTGCAAAATTTTGCCGTCAGGGTGCTCTGGTTAGATAAATATGTGTATTAATTTTAAAACAGAGCCCGGCAACACATGTTATTGGTCAGTTGTTGCAAGAGCGAAAAATAAGAAAAGAGAAAAATTTATACTCTCATATTCACTAGAACACAGACATGGATATTTTAATTTTCAAAAGGGTGGTATTTTAATTAAAAATAATATTTTTTAATTTAAAATTTCTGTTAGACTTCTTTATTTATATCGATTTAAGAAAGCAATTAGATTAAAATTCGTTAAAAATAAGTTTATTTAGCAAAAGTTTATAATTCTAAAAACGTACACCATACGTTGATGTTAAAAAATATTAAGTTTTCCATCCCTGGATTAGTAATAAGCACAACCTTCTTCAATGAACGCTCAAACTAGACTAAATGAGTTTTTAATACGTGTGAGTACGTTGTTGTAAATTTAGTAATGGCCGAAAAGCACGCGTACATAGGAAATGCCTAGCTCTGTTTTAAAATATTGTAAAAATCAGTTTTTTTAAGAGACTTTCACTCATTCAATAAAAAAAAGTACAGAGTGTTTATTGTTCATCGAATTCAGTCAGAAAATTTAGTCAAAAATATTCGATTTCAAAAAAATGTATACGGAACAAAAATTTTTATTGCACACACAGTTATTTTTAATGCCAACCGCCAACCGAGGTTAGTAAACTAACCACTTCACTCCACAAAATCCCTTGGAATGGGGTGTTTTTTCATGTTTTGAATATTTTTTTTTTACTTTTTATAATGAACTAACCTTGATTAAATTAAAAATACAATTGTTTTGATTTTAAACTTATAACAAAAAAGCGTGGCTGAAAGAGTTAAAGTAAGTCATATCGGAAATTAATGAATTCACCTGCATAAATTCGCCTTGTACATACAACAAATACTATTCAAAAAACATGTATTTTGTTATTGTAAAAATATTTCCTAGCCCCTACAGCTGAGAAACAACTGACTGCAAAAATCAAAAACAAGTGTGAAAATTAGTAAATAAAGACGTCAAATGTTCTTTAAATTTCAACACTTTTCCACTGTATTAATTTTTTTCTTAAAAGAAACCGAATGTTTATACAATTTAAATGAACAAGCCAATGTAAACAAACTTTTACAGATATAAGTTAGAAAACATATCGAGCAAAAAATAGACAGCAGGGGGCAAATCACGGCATTCGATATCGAGTGCACCTTCGTGTAGAAACAATTTTCGATGGCCGCAATTTTTTGGATCACGGTAGTCGATCGTAATTTATATTACCTATTACTATTTTTTACATGCTGTAAGCATATGGGCAATTCCATATCATCGTACGTGACATTTTTACGCCTATAGAGTGGAATAGATTTTGCAAAAATAAGAGTATCTAAAAAATAATTTGGTCTTTATGTTCCAATCAGAGGGTACTATATTTTAAAATAATAAAAAGTTATTTCGAAATATTGTTGTCTGAAATATCGAGCGAAATAAGGGTATATCATACGTGACATAAAACGGAACTTATTTTGAGGTACATGTAGAAATATGCGAAAATATTCGAATCGTGAGAGGCGTTATGTTTTAATTTCTTACACTAAACGAAATATTTTTCCTTTACAATCCGTCATATTTAAATAAAAACAATCTTCGGATGATTTTATAATAAATAAAATTTAATATCGTACGTGACATACCTTACGTGACAGATTTTTCTCTTATAATAAAACAATATACTATATTCTGTTAATATATGTATACAAAAACTAAAAAAGTGAATAGAAAATATACATTCGGATTCAATAAACAATTTGACAATAGCAAAAAAACAATCAGAGTCAAATTCATTTCATACTACAAGCTAATTGGGAGCCTAGTTTTCGCCGCAATTTTAGCCTAAAACATTAAAAAATTAAATATAATCAGTTTAAACTATTATTTTTGTCTTTAAAATGTTGTAATATGATCTAAATACTTTCACATAGTAACATTTTATTATTTTCTTTTATTGAAATCATCTTGAAAAAAAGTTTAAAGGGTTTTTGTGTTTTCAGTCGTGGTAGCGATTCTCGTGGAATTGCCCATATGGCAATAAAAAAAAGGAAAACATAATAAATAAATTTTGTGATAAATTGTTCAAAAATGCAGAAAACTCTTAATAAAAATGGATCCAAATGTATTTTTTTGCATTCCTCATCATCGGCCAGTGGCGAATTTCAGCATAATGCCGGGAATATCTTTTACTTGGATTGTGTAAAGTTGTGAAAAACGTAACAAACTAAATACAAACTAAATTGTGTTCCAAAATTTAACAATTTTAAATAAAATCTATTTTTATACTAATTTTGAGGAAATATCACAAAAATAATTACATTTTTATTTATTTATTATTTTACTTCTTTGTTTTGATTTCCTTGTTTTGTTTTGCCCCCAAAACGGTAGTGTTTGTTCGTTTTCCAATCGTGTATTTACAACTTCGAGTAAATACGTTTCGATAACGACTGTCGGAATCCGCGTTAACTACATTTCGATGACGAAGTACTCGATTTCTAATGCGGTGATTTGCCCTCTGGATTTTTAACGTCACGTTTAATGAATTCGTCTTGTACATATGCATATGGATTAGTGTTTTTTTTCTAGAACTTCATTTCAAAAACTAGTTTTTGGGTAAATTCGTGTTCTTAAAAAATTACCCGCAGTTATTTTTCATCCAATGTAAATTTTAAAATATTATTTCACAGAAAATGATTAAAAAAATTGGTATTGGTCCATCTGCACCGCATTCGAAAATCGTATCTGGTGTATGGTCTGATTTTGAAATATGTCGACTAAAATTGTTTTAATATTTGAAAACAGGCAAGACATTTATTTAATTTAGCTGATATGAAAAACTTTACTTATAAATAAGCTGACAAATAAAGGGAATTTGACGATGAATTTAACGATCTGTAGCAACTGCCAGCTACATTCAACATGTTTATAAACATTTCCATCAGTAGAAGCTTCTACTTATCAACAATGTTGATATCATGCGGTTGATTAGCATTGTTTATAAGTATGGCAACACTAACTGTTAAGCTGTTAATATTAACTTCGAAAGCTCTATCACTGAGGGAAAAACGACGTTGCAAAATCGACAATGGTTGGTGTCATTTTGACGTACGGTGTCAATTTTTTTCGACCCCGTACGTTTAAAATTTGTAAACAAACGGGTACGAATCGACAACGCAATGTTGGTTAATTATTCGCGACGCATTTCCACGTGAGTTGCTTTTTATAAGTGTGTTTTAATTTTATTTACATTAAGAAATTTAAAATATTTTAATAAATAATAAAGGGTAATAGTGGTGCAAATAAATGGTTTAAGAACCAAAATATAAAAGAAAGTAATTGTGTTTGATTGCGAATTTGTGTTGATGCAGATGAAGATCCAGGCAGAGAGACCACCGAATCAAGTGACGACAATACAATTCCAAATGGAAATTTATAGTTTTTATATTTATTTTATATTTTATATGTATTGTATTAAAAAAATGTAAAAAATAAAGAAATTGTTATTTATATTAATTACCACAAAAAATAGAAAGGAAAAATTTTCTGGTGTCAAATCGTACACGAACGGTAACAAGTCGATAATTTTTAGTGTCAAATTGACAACGGTCTGGTGTCAAATCGTACACAAACGGTGACAAATTGTCAACGGTCTGTAATAAAATCGTACACGAACGTTGTCAAATCGACAACGGATGGTGTCAATTCGGTAAATGGTGTAATTTTTTCGTTGTCAAATTAATACCGTTCGTTTACAATTTGTACACATACGGGGTTGATACACTATTGACACCGAATGGTGTCAAATCGTACACGGATGTGTTCATTTTTTCTCTGGGTGTAGAATTCGAATATAGTAGTTGTTAAGATCGTTGTAGAATGTTCACGAGAGATGGCGTGTGTATAAATAAACATCAATTGTGTGCCTTAAAGTCTGCTGTATTTTCCAGTGAATTCGTGCACATTATAAAGTGTAAAGTAAAGTATCCGTTTTTAAAATGTAAAAAACGTAACAATATTTTCGATAATAATTCGTATTCTCAACTTTCATCAATTTACTTGTATGTGTAAATGCAGTGTTACCTACATATATTTAGATTACTAAATTGAAGATAAAAACAAGTAAGAGTGCTATATTCGGCCGTGCCGAATCTTATATACCCTTCACCAAATTATACTTCAAAATTTTAAATATTTTTAGGTAAACAAAATTTAACTTTTTTTCCAGTTGTTTTTTGAATTTTTTGGAAAAAAAATTTTTTCGATTGTTATTTTAAATTTTTTGTTTTTTAAAAATTTAAAAAATTTTTTTTTTTTAAATTTTAAATTTTTTTTTTTTTTAAATTTTAAAATTTTTTTTTTTTAAATTTTAAAAAATTTTTTTTTTAAAATTTTAAAATTTTTTTTTTTTTAAATTTTAAAAAATTTTTTTTTGTTTTTTAAATTTTTTTTTTTTTAAAAAAAAATTCGGGTTCAAAATTTTTTTCCCGATTTTGACCCATTGTAGGTCCAACTTACTATGGTCTTATATACGTCGTTGCAAATGTCTTTGAAATATCTATCATTAGATATCCATATTGTCTATATTAATGTCTTAGTAATCCAGATATAGGTAAAAAAATAGGTCAAAAATCGAGGTTGTCTTGGTTTTTTCCTCATATCTCAGCCATTTGTGGACCGATTTTGCTGATTTTAAATAGCAAAATTCTCGAAAGCATGTCTGACAGAATTATTGAAGATTTGGATCCCGAAGATATCTGGGGTCTTCAGAAAACTGATTTCAACAGACAGACAGACAGACAGACGGACAGACAGACAGACAGACAGACGGACATGGCTTAATCGACTCCGCTATCTATAAGGATCCAGAATATATATACTTTATAGGGTCGGAAATGAAAAATGTAGAAATTACAAACGGAATGACAAACTTATATATACCCTTCTCACGAAGGTGAAGGGTATAATTACAAGTATTTTGAATTGGTTTTGAATATATGTACATAGTTTTATTAAATTATAGTGGTCCTCAGGACGGTTGTACGATAAGTGATTTTTATAAAATTGTATGTAATGTTAGTACCTATCTTCGTTTTAATTTAAATTATTCGGAATTTGTGGCGAGTAAGTACCAAATAGTAAGGGTCCCCATGTAAACTCTTAAATATCTAGCAAACTGTGCAATCTGTGCATTTTTACACTCTCGCAAATGAAATGTCAAAAAAATTATGGAAATTCGTTTGCACAACTCCGATAAGTTTGCGCTACAATTTAGACTCGCAAAATTGAATTTATTATGCATTTGATGAATCAGCTGTTTTTTACTTTTATTTATCTATCTATAATATATAAAAATGAAATGGTCCATGTATGTAATGGCATCACGTGAGAACGGCTGGAGCGATTTGGCTGATTTTTTTTTATTCGATTTGAAATTTTCAGGAGATGGTTTGTAAAGAAAAAAGTGGTTTGCAATAATAAATAAGAACAGGCAGTATGCGGGTTGGACAAACTTGAAGAACTAACATTAGGGGCGGTCAACTAGTAAGAAATAAAAATCAAATAAAATATAAAATTTTTGTGCATGAGAATATTGTGTAACTTTCGAACAGAATGATTGGATTAAATGGCATTGTGTATGAAAACATTAACCAACATGTAGAACATAAGCAAAATCTTCCAAACTATGTATACCACCGTTAGTTCCAAAGATTTAACTTTCATTCAACATTTTTAAAATTAAAATTTATACAATTTGTAAAAATATTTTAAAGCTTTTGTTGAATTTATTTGACATTTTTATCAAATAGACATTTTTTGTATAAACTTGTACAAAATTGAAAAGGTGGGTTCATGAAACACGTCGCGCATATTTGCACAAATGGGAAACTTAAGCGTTTAAATGAGTACCCTTATACCATGTTCACACGACGGCATTATTCGTCATTCACGCTCTCATTCGTCATTCAACCCCCAATTACGAACTGAATTACATTCAGTTTGAATTACCTTATGAATTACGAACGAAAGACCGTTTATTTCTGAAAAGTAACTTTGTACACTAATGCCCAGTTTTTGACTTGTTATTTAAATACGTATTTAGTTAATTTTAACTTAAAATTAAGTTGTATTTAAATACAGTTTGAGTTTTTCAGTGCTACATAATTTGTCTTATTTAAATAAGATAAAAGTATGGTAGCACTACTAAATATCAAAAATTTATCGATAGTTTTGCTTAAAACAGCTGTTCAACCAAAACAAATACATTTTGCCCAATAAGAAATAAAAGTTTATTAAACAATAAAATTATTGGTAGGAAAATGCACAAAAGAAGCTCCAATTGCCCCGCATCGGAATTGTAGTTTTTGCAAGACGCTTTTTTTAGCAAGACGCTGTTGTTTGTTTTTTTTTTACTGCAATAGAGTGAAAAAAAACCAAACAACAAAAGTCAGCTGTCAAAAACATATGGTAGTTTATGAAACTTAAATAGAATTTAAGTGTGTCAAGATAGCAACGATATTTAGCAACGCCGGAAATGAAAATGAAAAATTTTATAGGAATTTACAAAAACTAAAATTAAAATTCCATGGAACGTGGCCAGTGCCACGGGAACACCTATATGGGAGATGGTAGTATACATACTATAGATTATTAAAAACTAACCGTGCAAGCAATTGGTGGTTCCATTCCTGAGAAAATTGAGTTCCTCCAAATTGGTCAGTAAAATATAGAATTTAATATTCCATGGAACGTGGTCAGTGCCAAGAGGTTACCTATAGTAGAGATGAAAGTATACATGGTGTAGATTAAAAAACGCTTTCCGTGCAAAAAATCGGAAGACCCATTTCAGAGAAAATTAAGTTCCTCCAAATTGGTCAGAAATAAAATGGAATTTAATATTCCATGGAACGTGGTCAGTGTCACGAGATTACCTATAGTAGGGATGAAAGTATACATGCTATAGATTATAAAACGCTTTCCGTGCAAAAAATCGGAAGACCCATTTCAGAGAAAATCAAGTTCCTCCAAATTGGTCAGAAAAAAATGGAATTTAATATTCCATGGAACGTGGTCAGTGCCACGTGGTTACCTATAGTAGAGATGAAAGTATACATGGTATAGATTAAAAAACGCTTTCCGTGCAAAAAATCGGAAGACCCATTTCAGAGAAAATCAAGTTCCTCCAAATTGGTCAGAAAAAAATAGAATTTAATATTCCATGGAACGTGGTCAGTGCCACGAGGTTACCTATAGTAGGGATGAAAGTATACATGCTATAGATTATAAAACGCTTTCCATGCAAAAAATCGGAAGACCCATTTCAGAGAAAATCAAGTTCCTCCAAATTGGTCAGAAAAAAATGGAATTTAATATTCCATGGAATGTGGTCAGTGCCACGAGGTTACCTATAGTAGAGATGAAAGTATACATGGTATAGATTAAAAAACGCTTTCCGTGCAAAAAATAGGAAGACCCATTTCAGAGAAAATCAAGTTCCTCCAAATTGGTCAGAAATAAAATGGAATTTAATATTCCATGGAATGTGGTCAGTGCCACGAGATTACCTATAGTAGGGAAGAAAGTATACATGCTATAGATTATAAAACGCTTTCCGTGCAAAAAATCGGAAGACCCATTTCAGAGAAAATCAAGTTCCTCCAAATTGGTCAGAAATAAAATGGAATTTAATATTCCATGGAACGTGGTCAGTGCCACGAGGTTACCTATAGTAGAGATGAAAGTATACATGGTATAGATTAAAAAACCCTTTCCGTGCAAAAAATCGGAAGACCCATTTCAGAGAAAATCAAGTTCCTCCAAATTGGTCAGAAATAAAATGGAATTTAATATTCCATGGAATGTGGTCAGTGCCACGAGGTTATCTATAGTAGAGATGAAAGTATACATGGTATAGATTAAAAAACGCTTTCCGTGCAAAAAATCGGAAGACCCATTTCAGAGAAAATCAAGTTCCTCCAAATTGGTCAGAAAAAAATGGAATTTAATATTCCATGGAATGTGGTCATTGCCACGAGGTTACCTATAGTAGAGATGAAAGTATACATGGTATAGATTAAAAAACGCTTTCCGTGCAAAAAATAGGAAGACCCATTTCAGAGAAAATCAAGTTCCTCCAAATTGGTCAGAAATAAAATGGAATTTAATATTCCATGGAATGTGGTCAGTGCCACGAGATTACCTATAGTAGAGATGAAAGTATACATGGTATAGATTAAAAAACCCTTTCCGTGCAAAAAATCGGAAGACCCATTTCAGAGAAAATCAAGTTCCTCCAAATTGGTCAGAAATAAAATGGAATTTAATATTCCATGGAACGTGGTCAGTGCCACGAGGTTACCTATAGTAGAGATGAAAGTATACATGGTATAGATTAAAAAACCCTTTCCGTGCAAAAAATCGGAAGACCCATTTCAGAGAAAATCAAGTTCCTCCAAATTGGTCAGAAATAAAATGGAATTTAATATTCCATGGAACGTGGTCAGTGCCACGAGGTTACCTATAGTAGAGATGAAAGTATACATGGTATAGATTAAAATACGCTTTCCGTGCAAAAAATAGGAAGACCCATTTCAGAGAAAATCAAGTTCCTCCAAATTGGTCAGAAATAAAATGGAATTTAATATTCCATGGAACGTGGTCAGTGCCACGAGGTTACCTATAGTAGAGATGAAAGTATACATGGTATAGATTAAAAAACCCTTTCCGTGCAAAAAATCGGAAGACCCATTTCAGAGAAAATCAAGTTCCTCCAAATTGGTCAGAAATAAAATGGAATTTAATATTCCATGGAACGTGGTCAGTGCCACGAGGTTACCTATAGTAGAGATGAAAGTATACATGGTATAGATTAAAAAACCCTTTCCGTGCAAAAAATCGGAAGACCCATTTCAGAGAAAATCAAGTTCCTCCAAATTGGTCAGAAATAAAATGGAATTTAATATTCCATGGAACTTGATTTTCTCTGAAATGGGTCTTCCGATTTTTTGCACGGAAAGCGTTTTATAATCTATAGCATGTATACTTTCTTCCCTACTATAGGTAATCTCGTGGCACTGACCACATTCCATGGAATATTAAATTCCATTTTTTTCTAAACCAATTTGGAGGAACTTGATTTTCTCTGAAATGGGTCTTCCGATTTTTTGCACGGAAAGCGTTTTTTAATCTATACCATGTATACTTTCATCTCTACTATAGGTAACCTCGTGGCACTGACCACGTTCCATGGAATATTAAATTCCATTTTATTTCTGACCAATTTGGAGGAACTTGATTTTCTCTGAAATGGGTCTTCCGATTTTTTGCACGGAAAGGGTTTTTTAATCTATACCATGTATACTTTCATCTCTACTATAGGTAACCTCGTGGCACTGACCACGTTCCATGGAATATTAAATTCCATTTTATTTCTGACCAATTTGGAGGAACTTGATTTTCTCTGAAATGGGTCTTCCGATTTTTTGCACGGAAAGGGTTTTTTAATCTATACCATGTATACTTTCATCTCTACTATAGGTAACCTCGTGGCACTGACCACGTTCCATGGAATATTAAATTCCATTTTATTTCTGACCAATTTGGAGGAACTTGATTTTCTCTGAAATGGGTCTTCCTATTTTTTGCACGGAAAGCGTTTTTTAATCTATACCATGTATACTTTCATCTCTACTATAGGTAACCTCGTGGCACTGACCACATTCCATGGAATATTAAATTCCATTTTTTTCTGACCAATTTGGAGGAACTTGATTTTCTCTGAAATGGGTCTTCCGATTTTTTGCACGGAAAGCGTTTTTTAATCTATACCATGTATACTTTCATCTCTACTATAGATAATCTCGTGGCACTGACCACATTCCATGGAATATTAAATTCCATTTTATTTCTGACCAATTTGGAGGAACTTGATTTTCTCTGAAATGGGTCTTCCGATTTTTTGCACGGAAAGGGTTTTTTAATCTATACCATGTATACTTTCATCTCTACTATAGGTAACCTCGTGGCACTGACCACGTTCCATGGAATATTAAATTCCATTTTATTTCTGACCAATTTGGAGGAACTTGATTTTCTCTGAAATGGGTCTTCCGATTTTTTGCACGGAAAGCGTTTTATAATCTATAGCATGTATACTTTCTTCCCTACTATAGGTAATCTCGTGGCACTGACCACATTCCATGGAATATTAAATTCCATTTTATTTCTGACCAATTTGGAGGAACTTGATTTTCTCTGAAATGGGTCTTCCTATTTTTTGCACGGAAAGCGTTTTTTAATCTATACCATGTATACTTTCATCTCTACTATAGGTAACCTCGTGGCACTGACCACATTCCATGGAATATTAAATTCCATTTTTTTCTGACCAATTTGGAGGAACTTGATTTTCTCTGAAATGGGTCTTCCGATTTTTTGCATGGAAAGCGTTTTATAATCTATAGCATGTATACTTTCATCCCTACTATAGGTAACCTCGTGGCACTGACCACGTTCCATGGAATATTAAATTCTATTTTTTTCTGACCAATTTGGAGGAACTTGATTTTCTCTGAAATGGGTCTTCCGATTTTTTGCATGGAAAGCGTTTTATAATCTATAGCATGTATACTTTCATCCCTACTATAGGTAACCTCGTGGCACTGACCACGTTCCATGGAATATTAAATTCTATTTTATTCTGACCAATTTGGAGGAACTTGGTTTTCTCTGAAATGGGTCTTCCGATTTTTTGCACGGAAAGCGTTTTTTAATCTATACCATGTATACTTTCATCTCTACTATAGGTAACCACGTGGCACTGACCACGTTCCATGGAATATTAAATTCCATTTTTTTCTGACCAATTTGGAGGAACTTGATTTTCTCTGAAATGGGTCTTCCGATTTTTTGCACGGAAAGCGTTTTATAATCTGTACCATGTATACTTTCATCTCTACTATAGGTAATCTCGTGGCACTGACCACGTTCCATGGAATATTAAATTCCATTTTTTTCTGACCAATTTGGAGGAACTGGATTTTCTCTGAAATGGGTCTTCCGATTTTTTGCACGGAAAGCGTTTTTTAATCTATACCATGTATACTTTCATCTCTAGTATAGGTAACCTCGTGGCACTGACCACGTTCCATGGAATATTAAATTCCATTTTTTTCTGACCAATTTGGAGGAACTTGATTTTCTCTGAAATGGGTCTTCCGATTTTTTGCACGGAAAGCGTTTTATAATCTATAGCATGTATACTTTCATCCCTACTATAGGTAATCTCGTGGCACTGACCACGTTCCATGGAATATTAAATTCCATTTTATTTCTGACCAATTTGGAGGAACTTAATTTTCTCTGAAATGGGTCTTCCGATTTTTTGCACGGAAAGCGTTTTTTAATCTACACCATGTATACTTTCATCTCTACTATAGGTAACCTCTTGGCACTGACCACGTTCCATGGAATATTAAATTCTATATTTTTCTGACCACTCTGGAGGAACTCAATTTTCTCAGGAATGGAACCACCAATTGCTTGCACGGTTAGTTTTTAATAATCTATAGTATGTATACTACCATCTCCCATATAGGTGTTCCCGTGGCACTGCCCACGTTCCATGGAATTTTAATTTTAGTTTTTGTAAATTCCTATAAAATTTTTCATTTTCATTTCCGGCGTTGCTAAATATCGTTGCTATCTTGACACACTTATAGAATTTAAATGACCAACGTCGGCCATTTAAGTATCATTTAAAAAAGCACTGAGAAACTCATTTTCGCATTTAAATAGAACTTAAATATAATTCATATTTAAATACGAAGTCAAAAACTGGCTCTAAGCTAATGAAATGAAGTCAAATTTATTGAAAGAAGGTATGTACCTTAAATTCAATTTAACGTTTGGTAAAATCATCCCTAATTTTATAATGAATCCCCAGCAAAAACTTTACTTACCTAGTAAGCCAGCAAGTATAATTGGAGCAAAGCGATAACTACTTATGATTTGACTGAAACACTACTTACATTTGTTCGAGATTTTTAAAAAATTCAGGGGTCAAGCTTACAAATGTACTTACAATCAGTTGAGAAATAAGTAGTAAATTCACAACAAGAATATGTAACTAAAAAAAAAAAACAAAAAACATTGCCTTGTGTGGGAATCGAACAGTCACATGATTTGCTTGTGTTTGATAGTCAAGCTTCTAACTCACTGCTCCATGTACGAGTTATTTTATTGTAAGTTAACAATAGTTTTAACATCAACATATAAATAGACTTGCCACCTTTTGAAATTTCCAAAACGGGACACCACTAAATGATCAGAGAACGATGGAAAAAAACATGGAAAATGACCTAGCGTGGGTTATAGGACTTGCTGAGTACATTACAAATTGTGTCAAAAAATTTCAGAAACACCTTCAAATTCAGAAGTTATTCTGAAAAAACCGTTTACAGTGATGTTTTTCAACTTATCGATCTGTAACTCAGTCAGTTTTTGTTAAATTTTTATTTTTTTTAACGTGTTGTGAAAGAAAACTTATTACGCTTCAAAATGACATGCATTTATTGATACATTTGTAAGTTATAAGTATTGTTTTTGTTACGATCTTTTTTGATTTGAGTCGCTTTTCATTGCTTATTTTGATATGAAAGCTTATACAAATTTATATCAATGTATAAAGAAAAGTTCTTAATAAAACATGGTTTTAATTTTTCAAATCGGATGAAAACTGTAAAAGTTATTCAACTTTCCATTAATACCTTTTTGAGTTTTTTCTCCCCCAGCGCATATAAATGTAAAAAAAACAGGGTATTTACTTAATTTATTTTCGAACTTTTTACGAAAAAGTTTAATAACTTTTGCAAATATAAACCGATTTTAATAAGTAATATCTCCTTTTTGTCTATATAAAATTGTCTTTAAAGCACTGTTAAAATAACTATTGTTGAATTTGAAAAATTACGAAAAAAATAAAAAAAAAATTTAACTTTTTTAATAACTTAAACAATTTCTTAGATTATTTTTTAAAATTTTGAAATCGGTTTTAAAATGTCTGAGTTAGAGGTATTGAAGTACTACCTACCCTAAAACACTTGTTTCAAAATTACTCAAAATTTTGAGGGTGTTCAAAATCTTTGAAAACGGTTTTAGCATGTCCTCACCTAGGCATACAACCTCCATTAGTTCTGACAAAAAGTGTTATTTTGAAGCAGTGTTATTATCCTATTTTATTTATTAAAATCAACAATATCACATTAATTTTAATTGTGTAAAATCTGGAGAACTATTACTGTGAAAGTCTTCGAACTTTATACAGGAGTAAATAATTATTTTCGAATATCTGGAGAACTATAATTGTGGAAGTCTTAAAATTTTGCCCTAATATCACCCTTACTATTCTACATTTTTTGGGTGAAAATGTTATTGTGTTAGTGGGCGTGACATCTCTCATACAAAGTAAATATTTAATTTCGAATATCTGGACTACTATAATTGTAAAGTATTTAAACTTTGTATGAATCAAATTCTTGTCACTATACGGAGATTTTCTGAAAATGGGCGAGACTGAATTTTGTAAAGTAAATAGTTATTTTCAAATATCTGGAGTACTATAATTGTGAAATTCTTCAAACTTAATATGAATCAATTTCATATCACGACATGAAGTTTAATCAAATTGGGAAGAATCGGAACAAGGTTTAAGTCACCTACCACACAAAGGAAAATAAATATTTTCAGAACTATAATTGCGAGATTCCTCAAACTTTGTCCGACAGCTCACTTATCATTTTACATAGTTTGGCTGTCGGGATTGGATTAGTGGAAGTGTCACCTCCATACAAAGTATATAGTTAATTTCGAATATCTGGAGTACTATAATTGTAATGTATTTAAACTTTGTATGAATCAAATTCTTATCACTGTACAGAGTTTAGCTAAAATGGTCTAGATCGGAACAGTGGGTGTGAAACTTTCCATTCAAAGTACATAGTAAATTTTGAATATGTGGATAATTAAAATTGCGAGATTCTTCCAACTTTGTCTGAAAATTTATTTTTTATAATTTTACCTAATTTGTTTCACCTCATTAAAAAAATAGTTTATAAAATCTTCAAAATTTTTTTATTTTACTACGTAAGAGTAACGAAGCGCAGCGGGTTATTTAATAAAGTTTACCTATTTCAGTCCATAATTTAGAATTTATATTTTTAATCGCTTTTATAAGCTTTTTTATTATTATTTGAAGTAATAAATTCGACAAACTCAGTTCATTTCAATGGATCAACAACTCACCTTTAACTAAAGGTACATGATAGTTAAATAATGTTTACTAATGAGTTTATTGAAACTCATAGAAGTTAATGCACTAAGTACCTATGTATATTGTTAAATAGTGATATTCAGTTTTTAGAAAATATTATATTTTAGAAAATAAAGCATCCTTGTTTATCGGTATTTCCAATTTTTGATTTTTTTTATATTTTTTGTGGTAATTAATGAAAAAGTTTTTTTTTTTTTTTAACGGGACAAATGGCGTCCCGTTCAAAGTATCGACGGGACACGGGACATTCGACTCTAAAACTGGTCTGTCCCGTCGAAAACGGGACGGTTGGCAAGTCTACATATAAAAATTAATGGCTTTGACAGGTGGCTAACCACTAACCTCCCGTTTTCCAGTCAAACACACTAGATAGCTGTGCTAAATGCAAAAGTTCATTACCAGCCTGTATAAAAATAAGTACTTATTCTAGTAAATAAAATAATGTGCTGGGTAACCACCACTCCTTACAAAAGAATGCATGAAATAACTAGTTGTCATTACAAAAATTCACAAAATTTTTGCTGGGATAATATTTAGACATTTAAAACAGTAAGAAACGCAAATAATATATAAATGTCTCTACAAAATACTTTGAATTTACCTACACATTTGTGTAGGCGTGGACGTAAAGGGTTAAAACATTTATTTTGATAATTATGATAATAATTTAGTATGTAAACTGTAACTTTAACATTATATTAAAACAGAACTATACATTGTTTTAATATGGGTTAGTTATGCATGAATAAACATTTTTGTTTTTACATATGTATGTATATAACAAATTAATATTAAAATGCATTACAATCAATGTTGGCAACCGATACCGATAAAATACCGTTTAAAATTGAGTACCGGTATTGATACCGATACCGAAATAATTATTTCGGTAAAATACCGGTATTCAAATAACGTTTCCCCTAATACCGGTATCATACCAGTACAATACCGTTATCATAACGGTATCAATACCTTTATCATACCGGTATCAATTGCAAATCAATACCGGTATCACACCAGTTTCAATACCGATATCATACCGGCATTATATAATTAAATTTTGCAAACATTTTTAAAATTACATACACAGTAGAAAATAGTATTTGAACCTTGACGCCTTGACTTTTTTGATACTATGTATTTGATACACCCGACCCGATACACGCGACCCCATAAAGTATATATATTCTGGAAAGTTATAGATAGCGGAGTCGATATAGCCATGTCCGTCTGTGTGTTGAAATCAACTTTCCAAATCCCCTAAATAACTTACAAACATTATTGATACATAAAAATCTCCGGAATTCTTCCGGCTCGGTTGCTATTTAAAATCGAGAAAATTGGTCCACAAATGGCCGAGATATAAGCAAAAAACCCAAAATACACATTGAGTATATTCACCAATTCTATTTTGTTTCTTTGTAAATCTTATTCTCTAACAAAATAGAGAGAGTTGTTTATAATGAGTTCTCATATGAGCAACTCTATCATACGTATACCAGTGTTGGGATTTGTGGCACAATTGTGCCATTTTTGGAACTATTACGTTTTGAGTGGCACAATGGCACACTCGATACTATTTTGGCACTTTCTATACTTTTCAAAATAAATCAAAACATATAACTTTTTGACAAAATAAAAATAGTTTTTTTGAATTAATTTCGGAAATAGATATGTATTACAAATTTTCAAGTTTTATTTTCTTATTTTAAAAATAACGAAGCTTTGACCGATACAATACAAAATAGAATTTCTTCTTCAAATCGAGTCATTAAATTAAATATCTGTACTAAAGTACGATTATTATTAAATAATTTCCTGAAAAACTAAAATGTATCAGATTTAGTTAGACATGTTAGATTTTCAGTAAAAATGATTGATTGTTACAAAATATACAAAGAGGTCGTATTGTTGCTCTTTCAATTCATATTTTTGTTAAAGTTTGTTGTTATTTACTAATTAATTTTAAGACGATTTGAGTGGAATTTATTTAAAATGGAAAATTTTTATAAATAAACAAAATAATGTAGAAATGATTAAGAATATTTCTATTATAATATTAGCTATTGGCCCATAATCATAGTCAAACACTAAAAAAGTTAAACAATAGAAGTAACCGCGGAATCTAAAGAAAAAAAGCAGTTTGTGGTGGAAAAATGGAAAGATAAGATTAATATCATATTTAGGATATTTTGGTTCTAATTTGGTTCTAATTTATTAAATAATTGCAAAATCTTTCCCAATATCTTTTAACTTAAACATTTTTACTATTTGCCTAATTTTTTTACTTGGCGAAGAACAGCTGATGCTCTTGTTAAGCGAGTTAAAAACAACTTCAGCTAGTTTTATATTTAGAGTCGACTACAATGTCAAAAGTATACTTCAACTTGTCTATGATAGACCAAAAGTCCACTCTTAAGTAAAGTCGAGTTTAATTCTCTTAAAATATACTTTATTTTTGCCTATTATGGGCCAATCTGTTTCATTGTCCGAAGACGATGTCTGTGGTGGTGTTGTCGAATTTGGATTTCTCTTGGGGACTTTTTTCACCACACGTTTCGTAATTTATTCATAGTAAAATTTGGTAAAGTTAACTTAAACTAATTGAATGAAAGGCTCCGAAAATTTATCAATCCGACCAGATACATTTTGATCAAAATTACAATTTTTATCTTGAGGAATTACTTAATAAAATAATCGACAACCCAAAACATCCGCAGATTAAACTTAACTTAATTTCCAATCTTCTAGTCATAACCCTGCCTGAGGCCATCATAATCACATTATGCCATTTGCAAATACGAATTTGTGAAAAGTAGTTTTGGCACTATTGAACACATTTTGGAACAATTTATACATCAATTTGGCACTAAATATAAATGTTCAAATCCCATCACTGACGTAAACAGCACAAACACCCAACATCTACAATGTGGAATGAAATGAGAATTACAAATCAAACACACGAGTGCATAATTTGTATGTATTTGAGTGCGTTTGGTTTATTTTTTTTTTATTTTTGTTGTTATTTTTTTTCAACATACAATTAAGGTATACTTTGGTGAATATAGCACTGTTACTTGTTTTTGGTTCACTTATTTAGTACTCACCAATACCTCATAGGAGATTGTGTGATCGCCTTATTTTTTGCTACTATTTCTGAGTTATTGAATTTTTAATTTGTGATATTGTTATAATGCCCATATTCAGTCATTATGGACATATCTCGTTTGTACGGAAAGTAAAAATTTGTACATTTACAAGTGAATAAATACTATATTTCTTTGGAATTTATATTAATGAAGAGTAGCTTGATTGTTATATGCATAAATGTTTCATTAATGTCCTAAATATAGGACGACTTAAAAAACCATAAAAACAAAAATAATATAAAAGTTCTTTTAAAATGATTAAGCTCAAGCAATCGGCATATTTGGGTCAAATAGTTGTAATTACTTTTGTGTCCCCAAACTTTAAAAGAGCATTATTGCTTATTTTTTTCATTGAATTATTAAATAAAAAAATTTAATTAAATATATATTTCGTTTTTTTTTACTTTTTGTTAGGTTTGTTAGGCATTTAATTTTAATGTTTTATACCGGTATACCGATACCGAAATAATAAAATTAATACCATTACCGATACCGTTTAGGTTGCCAACCTTAATTACAATAGAGATTTATAGCAGAGCCATATATGGGCGAAGTTGAGAAGAAAATAGTGTGGACATCAACCTTAATAAAATCACCACACTATCAATATCTAATTATAGCAACAGGGACAAGAACCAACTTACAAATAAGAAAAGCCATCGCGGGGAATACCATTTGTATATTTTGTAAGATAAGTACAACCAAAACTTACCGCCATTTTCTCAATCTCTTGTTATTTTTTATCGTGACGATAAACTGACAGTTCTCATACAAAAAAAATGTTAATTGGAGGTTTATCGTTACGAAAAACGATAACCAGATATTGAGAAAATGGGGGTAAATCTTATAAAAGAACCCGTTATAAACACAATAAAAAAATACAGTTATAGAAAGGTGACCTCGCATGCCACATGTGATTTAACCATAGCTGTTAATTTTGGATTACGATTAGTAATCAATTAGATTATTTTTTAAAAATAATTTAATTGATTATATAATTCTCTTTAGAACAATTTCGGATTACTAATTGATTACGATTACAAATATGATTTATGAGAAAATAATCAAAAGTAATCAAAAAATAATCCGACTATTTTTAATTATTTTATATTATTTTCCAAAAATTTAGCATTTACATAATTTTATTTTCAAAAATTTGCATGCACAACGTGAAAAAATTCGAAACAAATAAAACAAAATTATATACATTCACATGACCTGCACAACTGTGTTACAACAATAAATTTTTTGTTAAATGTAATTGTCCGAATTTGAATATTCAATGAAAAATTATAAACTTATAGGCACAAAATTAAATTAAAAATTAAAATTAACCTAAATATATTACAAAACAATAAAAATTATAATTATAAATTTATAAGATTTATTTATTTATTTTACTATCCTTTACTTATCTTATTTCTTAAAGTAATAATAATTAACGTATTCAAAACTAAAAATATATAAATTATTATTTAATTGTTGTAACCTTAATTTATTTATATATAACTAACTAATAACTAATCATATAAAAACATACATTTTATAAATTTATGATAAAATTTACAAATAAAACCGTTAATAACGGTTAGACATAAAATTTAAACTCAAAAACTCTCTGTTATAGTCAACGGAGACTGTCATATACCAATAGATTCGTATTGAAGTGATATTTTAGAATAAAAAACGATCTCAACTTCACAGTTAACAGTTATATTCCAACAAAAAAACAAGTAAGAAAGTAAGGTCGGTCAAGCCCGACCATATAATACCCTACACCAAGTAAATGAGTAAAAATATTTTTCTTTTAAAATATCAATAATTTATATTCGTGTGTGATTTTCGGAAGTGGGCCTTATATGGGAGCTATGACCAATTATGGACCGATCACCATAAAATTAGGTCGTGTGATTTATGTCTATATGAAAGTTATTTATGTTGAATTTTGTGTATATACCAACATTTTTAAGTGATTTAAGCACGTTAAAGTGATTTTCGGAAGCGGATCTATATGGGAGCTATGACTAATTATGGACCGATCGTAACAAAATTTGGTGACATGAATTTTGTATATATAAAACTTATTTGGAGCGAAATTTGTGTAGATACATATATAAATTAAACAATTATGACCGATAAAGTCCAATTTCGAGAGGACATTTGTATGGGGGCTAGGTGAAATAATGGACCGATTTCAGCCAGTTTCATTAGGCTTCGTCATTTGTCGAATGTTCCAAATTTTATCGAAATATCTTGAAAATTGCGACCAGTACTCTACGCACAAGGTTTACATGGACAGTCAGCCAACCAGCCAGCCAGAAGGACGGACATCGTTTAATCGACTCAGAAAATGATTCTAAGTCGATCGGTATACTTTAAGATGGATGTTAGACCAATATTACACACATCTGCACAAACGCATAATACCCTCCCCACTATGGTGGTGTAGGGTATAATAAAAATCATTAAGAGTTTTATTTTTCCAGTCATAAAATAAAATTCATTTCATTTATTCTCTTTTTTTCAGTATCTTTCTTTATTGAGTTTATCTGATATAATCTGGTATGTGATGAAAAACGATTTAGCTGCAAAAACGATTTCAAAACGACAAAAGCTGTGATGTGTTTGTTTGAATCGTTTTGTCATATTGGTTTCAAATTCCAATTTGTTTCAAAGGGGATTTATTGAAATTAAATGTTCACATTAATTAAGGTAAACAAATGCCGACTTGCTTATTTTGTTGTTTTTTGGTATAAAAATTATACGGAATGAAACAAAAATGAAATGTGAAATCAATCGAAATTCATCACACCTAAATCGTTTTTGAGATTGATTTCAGTTTTGAAAACGATAATTTTTCATCACATGCCTGAATGTGCGTAGCAATTTATTTCTTTAAGAAAAAAACAACAATGTAATTTATTTTAGGCACGATTTATTCAATTGCAATGCAAGGTGCATTCAAATTGTAATGATCTGACCAGCCAGAAATAAAAATAAATGAAAAGTACTATAAAGTACTATTTGGATGATTTTATAATAAAATTTAATATCGTACGTAACATACCGTACGTCACAGAATTTTCTCTTATAATAAAACAATATATATTCTGTAAATATATGTATACAAAAATTAAAAAAATAATAGAAAATATACATTCGGTTTCAATAAACAATTTTATAATAGCAGATAAACAATCAGTGTCAAATTCATTTCATACTATATGCTAATTGGGAGCTTAGTTTTAACCGCAATTTTAGCCAAAAACATGCCAATTCAATTAAAAATTTAAATATATTCATATTAAACTATTATTTTTGCCAATAAAATGTTGTAATAAGCTCTAAATAAGTACACATAGTAATGTTGTAGTGTTTTCTCCTATTCAAATCATATTGAAAAAAAGTTTCAATGGTTTTTGGGTTTTCAGTAGTGGAATTGCTCATATGCTAAATTTCATATATCTAATTATATTATTGTAGAAAATTCAAAAATTACCGTTAGAATAAAGAAAAAGTTTCATTATGTCACTACTTGTAGATTCTGGTCCATATGAACTTAGAATTCTTACTCACATAGAACCATATATGCTTAATTTTATGTTTCAGGTCCATTGTTATAGAAAATTAAAAAAAGTACCATTAGAATATAGAAAAAGTACCAAAAAACCCACACTTGTGCTTTCTCACTCACTCGGTTTATATATAAGCTTTATTTCATGTTTCTAGGTTCATTGGTGAAGAAATTACAAAAAAGTACCATTCGAATAAAGAAACAGTGCCAAAAAGTCTCCCCCTAGAATTCTCACTCAATTAGGATCATGTATGATTAATTTCATGTTTCTAAGTCCATTATTATAGAAAGAAAAGTACCATGAAGTATCCGCTTGAATTTTCACTCACTTAGGACCATATACGCTCAATTTCATATCCATTATTATAGAAAATTCAAAAAGTACCATTAGAATATAGAAAAAGTACCAAAAAGCAGCCACTTGTGGATTCCCACCCACTCGGGCCCATGTAAACTTTATTTCATGTTTCTAGGTTCATTGGTGAAGAAATTACAAAAAGTACCATTCGAATAAAGAAAAAGTACAAAAAAGTCGCCCCCTAGAATTCTAATTCACTTAGGACCATGTATGCTTAATTTCATGTTTTTAAGTCCATTACTATAGAAAATTCAATAAAGTACCCATGAGAAAAAGTACCATGAAGTATGCCATTGGGACCATATATGCCTAATTTCATATTTCTATGTCCATTATTACAGAAAATTCAAAATGTACCATTAGAATATATAAAAAGTACCAAAAAGACTCAAATTGTGGTTTCCCACTAACCTTTATTTCATGTTTCTAGGTTCATTGGTGAAGAAATTTTGTAATTTCCATTCGAATGAAGAATAAGTAACAAAAAGTCTACCCCTAGAATTCTCACTCACTTAGGACCGCTTAATTTCATATTTCTATGTCTTTTATTACAGAAAATTCAAAAAGTACAATTAAAATATATAAAAAGTACCAAAAAGCAGGCACTTGTGGATTCCTACTCACTCGGGTCCATATAAGCTTTATTTCATGTAGTGTTTATAAACCGGATAACCGAAAAACAGGGTTTTCTTCAAAATCTCGTTTTTTTTGCGAACCGGTTAATTTAAAATGTTGATTTTCGGTTAACCGGTTTATCAGGTTTATATCACTCGGTTAACCGGTTTTTAAAATTTTCAATTTACATTATATCAAACATTTGGTTTAATTTGAAACATAATCAGCTGATTTAAAAATTAAGATTAAATTCCGCATAATTCTAGATGTTAAGCTAAATCTTAATAATGATTCATTATAAACTTAGGGATGATTTTACCAAACGTTAAATTGAATTTGATGTACATACCTTCTTTCAATAAATTTGACTTCATTAGAGTGTTTTGTTCTTAAAATTTTATTTTATTAATCATTTCGTTAGCTTAGTGTTTCTTTTCATATCATGGATTTGAGAATATTTTTGAAATCTGATAATGCAGTTTTATTAATTATTTGGTAAAGATTTTTTAATGACAAATAATCACAGTTAAGAAGAAGTGCGTTTGCATCTTAGTATATGTCCTTTTTGGGGACTTGGAACATTTTCTGTTTCATATCAGAAAGTCGAGGTGATAATAAATTTTTAAAATTATTAAATACTGTTACGAAATTGTACTTGAATTCAAATATAACGATTTTAACGACTTATTTAAAAGTTGCATAATGCTTTCAAATAGCAGTGACTCTCAATCTGCAACATATCTGTGGGCATTATTAACATTGAATAAAACTTTCAGTTGATCATTGATCGTAAGTATGGCAACGCTGAATGTTTGCTTCGATCGTATATTCGAATTCGAATATTCAGTTTTGACAGTTAAAGAACATTGTAGAAAGTTCACCACAGATGGCGCCATGGCGTATGTATTAGAAAGCTCTAGAATATACCAGCTTTGACAGTTAGTGAGCAATCTAGAGTGCAGATGACAGTGTTATAAATAGTGGCAAAGATTGCAGTCGTGAGTGAGTTTATCAGAGACGCTATTCAAATAAACATCAACTGTGTGCCTTAAAGTGTGCTGTATTTTTCAAGTGAATTCGTGTACATTATAAAGTGTGTCTGTATTTCTGCCAATTTATAAACGTGTATAAAAAACATTGAGTGACTATTTAATTCTGTTGTTGTACATTTTAAATAAATAAAGAGTTGTTACAATTTTCAAACTACTAAACGGCTTTTATTTGCAATCAAAAGTATCCGGTTTATTTAAAGGAAATAAACCAACGTTTTGAAAAGGTTAAAACGTAACAATACGTATTTAATTAAAAAAATTGTGACTTACATATTTTGGTTGAAATTTAATGAATAAACCAATAATTAAAACAACTATTATATACGTATTTAGTAATATATTTAGTAATATATTTATACACAGTTTCATTTGACTGTGATAATAATTTTGAAATTTTTACAAAATAAAATGGTCTTTATTTATTGTTATTTAATATTAACCATTCCTGATTACTAAAAACCAAAATTTTTAAAGCTGTGTATACTTTATTGGACATTTTTTTGTTTTTTTTTCACATACCGACATATATGGTTAACCGGTTTTTTCGAAGTCAGTTAACCGAAAACCCGCTTTTCTAAAAAGGGCCAATTTTCGGTTAACATACAAACCGGTTTTTTAAAAATTCGGTTTTTTATAAACACTAATTTCATGTTTCTAGGTTCACTGTTGAAGAAATTACTCAAAGTACCATTCGAATAAAGAAAAAAAATACCAAAAAGTCTCCCCCGAGAATTCTCACTCACTTAGGATCATATATACTTAATTTCACACATGACAAATATTTGACGAAAAAGACGTAACCACTAACTAGAATATATTTGAATTCGTTTATTTATTTCAAAAACTTATTTTACTTAGGATGAATCAAAATAAAAAATTTAGTTTTATTTTATTTGATGCTGTTTGATCTTGCAAAATACTTGTAAGAGTAAACACGTCAAACAAATTTGTGTTAAAAAAAGTCGTTATGCTTTTTTGAGTAAATATTTGTCATGTGTGACCCTACCTTTAGTTTCATGTTTCTAAGTCCATTGTTATAGAAAATTAAAAAAGTACCATTAGAATAAAGAAAAAGTACCATGAAGTATCCGCTTGAATTTTCATTTAATTTAATATTTCTAGGTTTGTTATTATAGAGAATTCAAAAAGTACCATTAGAATATAGAAAAAGTACCAACAATCAGCCACTTGTGGATTCCCACTCGGGCCCATGTGAGCTTTATTTCATGTTTCTAGGTTCACTGGTGAAGAAATTACAAAAAGTACCATTGGAATAAAAAAAAGTACCAAAAAGTCTCCCCCTAGAATTCTCACTCACTTAAGACCATATATGCTTAGACCCCTTTCACACTAGGCAATTTAGTTGCGCAAGTCTCTTGCCCAACAACAAAACATCATGCAAAATTTTCTTCTCTTAACCCGACATTGCTTCTCGCATCAACAAACACAAGAGACTTGCGCAACTAAATTGCCTAGTGTGTTTCTAAGTCCAAAAGTACCTATAGTTCAGTTATCACCTTTTGGTACCTAAATATTATCCCCTATTCCGAACACTAACTTCACTCAGATGCATATCAGCAGCTAACTTTAATGTAGATAAATGAAATAATTTAAAATATTAAAAAGTACCAATTTCCCTTTTCCTTCTTGAACACACCACATGTTTGAAATTTATAAATATTCCATTTTGCCAAAATTGTCATGTCTCAAACGATTAAAATCTGGGGGCAAATCACGGCATTCGATATCGAGTGCACGTTCGTATAGACTCTATATACATCAGACTCTATACTATAGAGACTGTTTTTTTTGTATTCCTCATCATCGCAAATGACAAATTTCATAAAAATGCATAATGTTTTTTACTTGGATTGTGCAAAAAAAAAATGTGTTCCAAAATTTTACAATTTTAAATAAAATATATTTTTTATACCAATTTTAAGAAAATATCAGAAAAATAATTACAAACTGTTTACCCGGATTTGGCCCAATATACACCTTGGCAATCGGGTTCCAAATAACACCCTGTTAGTTAATTTTTGTATGAATCCAGCAACCAATGTTAAAAAAATTATCAAAATTGGCTTAATAATTTCAAATAAAATGTATTTTCCCGATTTTGTTCCCTGTTTGGTACCTTTTTATATTTATGGAGTGATTCACAATACCGTAGCCGAGATTAGATTAACTAATATTTTTAATTTGAACAGCAATTTGAATATTAACAATTTCATCTTGAACTAGTTTCTTAGAAAGGTCCTACTTTTCTGCTCTAAAAATAATAGAAACGTATTCAAAATAAAATGTAATACATATTGTAGGAGTTGGAAATAATTTCGACTAAAAATTTGATAAAAGTTCAAAAACAAAGCAGTTGTTCCTATATGATCACCGTCATTTGTATACAAAAAACTCGACATATGAATGCAAACCCGTTGTACAAATTCTCACAGATAATAACGCTTAGTATTTATGTGTAGATACAGTAACTATTGTTGTTATGTTGAAAATTACTCCTCCAAATTAATATTTTGAAAAGAAAAACACAGAATTGTTTGCAATTGTATTAGAAAAAAATAGCTGTAACAGTGCTACTGCTTTTCTGTAACTGTAATATATTATATCTGAGATCAAAGTTTTTCTATAGATGATTTGTAAGTATAATACGTATTTATGTATGTACTCGCTTTAAAGGAACAAAAAGCTAATTAAATTTAAAAAAACTGTGTAAAAATTGATTTGTGCTGCTCTCAAACGGTGTAGGATATTATATAGTTCTATAAATAAACATTTTTATGTGGTTGTAACTGATTGCAATGCATTATTGATTTGATTTTGTTCTGACGATGTAAATACAATAGTATTTAAGACTTCGGATTGATCAATGTTCGCTTTTATGGTAGAAAACTCTTTGGATGTTGTTGGCAATGTTGATGAAGATTTCTTTGTTGGACTCTCCATATTGTGTATAGATATAGAATGTTTATGATCTTCGGCTGAGTTGAATTGCAGCTGGTAATGTTGTTGTTGGTGTGGCGCTTGTTGTTGTTGTTGCCTTGTTAAATGTTTAATCTTGTCTTGCTCACTAGGATCTTCTAGAATTTTATGCGTCACCTCACCTATACACAATGTGGCAGCAGTTGAATCGTCATAGGCCAAATGCGCTTTATTTTGTTGTTGCTGCTGCTGTTGTCGTCTTTCTTTTGCCTTCTCGATGTGCTTTTTTCTTTCTTCTCTTGTCCAATAACGACCAGTTTTAATTTCCGATATAGTATCGTCCTCCGTTGTAGTTATGTCGTTTCGTAAACGTTCCACATTCAGACGTGTATTGCGCTCTTTAATTACTCGATTTTTAGCTGGCCTTCGTACAATATAACGCGTACCGTCCGGTCGACGTTTAACTTTCCAAACCATTGTCTCCTCTTCTATCTTTGGATTATTGGTGATTGTGGAAGTTATTGTGGTGGAAGTCTTTGGCATTTTGTTGCTAAGTGACAAATTGTTTCCCTAAAAAGAATATAATTTAAATATTTAATATAACATTTGTAGCATTGGATTTTCAATAAAAATTATCATAGAACATTATTTTAGAAAGCTAAAATACATTTACTTTCAATCTAAATAAATAAAAGTATTATATTCGGCTATGCCGATTCTTATATTCCCACCACCATTATTATACGAGCACCGACTGTTGAGCATTTTATATAAAAACATTTATATCGTTTGTTAAATTTTATATTTTCAAGCAATAGAAACTTTTTTCCAATATAGAATTCTGAAGTAAAAAATTCAATACAACAGTAAAATGTCATTCAAAAAAACATTTATAAATAAATATTTGACTACTTCTTATTTTTTTAAAAAGCCTTCCATGCATTTTTTTTAATTATTAAAAGTTTTATAAATTCTTGAAAAGATAACATAATTTCCTACACATTGATATATAATATGTACATCTTATATTTCCCATTAGTCTCATTAAGGAATTAATGATTTTCCACATCTAATAATTACTTACTACATATCAGTTGATTTTGAATTAACCCAGATATGCCGACTGTACTACATGTAGTTCTTGTTTACAGGATACGTCACGTTTATCAAAATACCATTTTTTTTGTTCACATACTTAGTACTCACCAATACCTCATGGTAGATTGTGTGATCGCATTATTTTTTGCTACTATTTTTGAGTTATTGAATTTTTAATTTGTGATATTTTAATAATGCCGATATTCAGTCATTATGGACTATATTTTTTTGGAATTTATATTTATGAAGAGTAGCTTGATTGTTATATGAATGAAAGTTTCATTATTGCGTTTTAGTTTTGTTGTTGTGACCCCGATGTCCTATATATAGGACGACTTAAAAAAGAAGATTGTTGTCAAACTGAACAAGAGCTTGCAAAGTCATTGGGTAGCAATTTCCCTGCCATACGATTTGAAGACGAGAGACCTTTGAAGACGATTTTTGATGTGTGAAATGATGCTTCAACGCTATAAAAGAAAATCATTTTTGCAACGAATCATTATTTACTATGAAAAATTGATCCATTGCGATAATCCGAAGAATCGTATATGAAGCCGAATCGATACCAAAGCTTAATATACTTACATGCCGCTAAGGTAATGCTCTATTTGGTGGGATCAATCTATTATGAGCTGCTGACATCTGACCAGACCATCACAGGGAACCTGTACCGAACACAACTGATTCGTTTGAAGCGAGCATTGGCCGAAAAACGCTCGGAGTTTGCGGCCAGACATGAAACTGTTATATTCCATTATGACAACAATCTTGCACATGTTGCAGTACTTGTTAAAAACTACTTAAAATAAAGTGGCTGGGAAGTTTTGTCTCACCCGCTTTTATTTCGATCGAAGCAGAACGCTCTCTCTGGAATACGCTTAACTTTGGAACAGAGTGTCTGATATTGGCTTGATTCGTTCTTGTCCTAAAAAGATGAGTAGTTCTTTTGGCTCGGAATTCAAATGTTGCCAGAAAGATGGGAAAATGTTATAGCTAACAGTGGCCAATACTTTGAATAAATTTATATTGTACAAATGTTTCAAAATAAAAGCTAAAATTTGAAAAAAAAAAAAAAAATCTCGCATTTTTTTGTCATACAACCAATATATTCCAATATGTATATTTTTTTGTTATTTTTTGTATAGAAAATTTCTAAATCTAGTTAAAGTATCCAACAAAGGAACAAACCAGTTACGTATTTTTTATATACGAGGAAATTTTCTTTAATTTAGTTCTATTATAAGATTTAGATAAATGTCTAAATTTTTGCATTTATCTAAAAAGATTTAGATAAATGCATAAATTTATAATTTGGTAAAAATACAGTGTTAAGAGAGTTGAGGTATAATTTATTATATTTTGCCCCGCGTAAGTTTTGAAAACCGATTCCGACAATGTTTGGATTATATGACAACCCCGTATAGATCGCCAGACATCCATTAATAACAATTAACAGAAAAAGGGACGACTTGCCCAACATGATACGATCGTCCTCACTTTAAGACAAACAATGGATACTGGCAATTTGAACAAAGTATGAAAACGCTGTTTATAGTAGTTAACAGTATATTCGATAATGAATATTATGTTTGAATGGGAGGAAACATATCCCTTGTTCCGAACTACGTTCATTTGTTGTTGTTCCCAACTATGAATAGGTTTTATCAAGCGAAATTCTGCTAACTTTGATTTCCATACTAAAAAGATTTTGTTTTCATCTTTTGTACGATCTATATTGGAATATGTTTCGTTTATTTGGAGTCCAAATGCTAGTACACATATTAATCGTGTTGAAAAGATCCAAATTAAATTTTTAAAATTTGTATTTTCTTCTTTATATTTTTCAACTCCTCTTTCTTCTTATGAAAACAGATGTATCTGGATTTCAATGAAGTCCTTAGAAGTTAGAAAAAATATTTCTTCTTTATTATTCCTTCATGGAATTGTTTGTGATACCACCATAGACTGCCCTGATCTATTGAATAATATTAAAATTTCTGTTCCTCATAAATATCTAGAACTTATTATACCAGAAATGAACCACTTAATAAATCAATTAGGTTATTTAATACCTTTTGCCAATATTTAGATATGAGTCAATCTAATACTATTTTTAAATCATAATTAAATAATTTATTATAAATTTTAAATTTAGTTTTAAGTATCTAGTCTGTAAGGATTTTTTGTATCCATAGACTAAATGAATTAAATAAATAAATTCGAAAAAAAATATGTACTTTGTATGAGAGATACCTCTCGATTGTTCTGATCCCATCCATTTTTTTATCTTTTATGTACAATGGTAACAAAGTAACTCTGTTCAAGCTTTAATAACACTATGCTAGTTAAAAAACTCTCAAGTACATATTGGGTGGGTTAAACTAATTCTGGTACTGGTTTTTTTAGGTTAGCTCGTAGTCGAGATATACCGTTATTTCGAAAATGGAGGAGGTTGCACAACATATATTCGCGTAACTCAAAAACGATTTAGTTTATTGAATAGAATAAAAAAACGAAATTCCGCAATAAAATTACCTTTAAGAAAGGCTTAACATTAGGGTATTCATTCGAGTAATGATCGTTCGATTAATCGAATAATTTCTTATGAATAATTATTCGAACAATATAAAAATTACCATTTTCGAATAACGAATAATTCGAACAATTTTATGAAGAATAATCGAATTAAACGAATAAATTTACATTTACTTATACATTTATTTATATTTATAAAATTGCTTATAATTTTTCATAACTCCAAATTTAAATAAGTAATAAACTTACAAAAATTGTTTTGTTTCTGAAATTAGACAAATAAATATCTAAAGATAAGGGAGTCTTTCGATCACTGTAGATGAGTGGTCCGTTAGCTTCTTCTATAAATTTATAAATATTACTGCAAAAAGTTACAATTCTAAAAACAAGTCTTTCAAAATGTTTAATTTTGGAATAGATCCAATGAAAATAAAAGGTACGGAATAAAATATTTGTAAAAAAGGCTAAAAGATTTTAGAATTGATTTCGAAACTGAAATTTTAGCGTCTAAACATGAACATATGCTGGCGAAATATTAGCAGAATCGCTATTAATAATCAAAATATTAACGTAGATTAAAGTGGTGTTGTATTGAAAGTGATGACGAATGTGATTTTTAAACTTTGGACATATTTGTGTAACTCCCTACACAGAAAAAAGTTTCAACATGAACATGTGCTTATTCTGAATGAAAAAAGTTTGGGAAAAAAAGTCAAGTTCGATTAATATTATTTATTACAAAATTCATTCCAATTATGAATTTCTTTTTTCTGTGTAAGACCACTTGATTAAACAATTGATAGAGCTTGAGGATATAATACAATTTGTTATAAATAATTAAGAAAAAGTGAATAATTCATTTACTAAAGAATTAGTTACTCATTTAAAAAAACCCGAATTAACGAACTACATAAAAAGGTTTTTAATACGTTTATATTGTACTTGATTTCAGGATCATGTCCAACTAGCTAAAATTTTTTAAAGCATAGCTCCAAAACGGAAACTAAAGAGTTTGCTAGTCAATTGTTTTGTAGATTGTTCGGGAGGCAATCTGATCAGAATATTTCTGATGAAAATTAAATGATGGACTTTGTTTTCGAATGTTTTTTTTTAAATTATCAATACTTGAATTGTTAACTTTAACGTTATTTTTTGTTTTTCTTTAAGAATATAATATTAAAAAACCTACATCAAAACTTCATTCTTTACTTTTATAAAACCATTAAATTATTAGAATAATTCGATTAATTTTAAACGTGTGATCGAATTATTCGAACAAGTTAAAATCTCTTATTCAAATTATTCATTTTATTCGAACAAGAGAAAAATCCAATAATTTCAATACCTTACTAAACATTATTTTAATCTTCGCAGTCGTTTGAGAAATATAATTTTTTTTTGGCAAACAAAAAATTATTTTTTATCAAAATTTCGAAATTTTTGTTTTTAAAAACGGCATGAAAAATTGGAAAATGAAGCTGTTAATTTTATCTAAGCGTATAGAAAATAAAATAAATAGTTCCAAACAAAACAAGCTCTAAATAATTAAAATCTGTCCACAACTTTTGATTAATAAACAAAAGATAAGATACATAACTCGTAGTAATTAGCTACATCGTGCAGTGTTCTTCTATGTTTAGTACTGCAATAGTCGGCAATTCAGTGCCGTTTATGATCATATTTGGTAGATATGCTTCTTTATCCCAACGAAAATGGTTAAAATCGGTGCAAGGTTTTACCCAGCTCCCACATAAATGTCCTTATTAATGTCATAAAAATATTGGTGTTCATATTAAAATTCAATGACATAAAATTGACACCACCGAATGTAAGGCCCGAAATCACTTTACATAATTCTCTTATTAAAATTGATAGAGATAATATTCGATTCAAATAACTTTTATAAATCCAAAATCATACTATCAAGTAATGTGACGATGACGAAGTAATACAATTTTCAGTTTTGTTATAGATGTCTCAAAATATCGACAAATGGGTTCCGAAATCCGAAAGAGGACAGTTAAAATATATACAATCCAATCTCCTAACTCAATTTTAATAATGGTCGGTGGGCCTAAAAAATAATAATAAGCAGACGATATTATAAATAAATAAAAATTAAATCAAAATTATTTTTTTTTAATTCATATTTAACGTTAGTACAATCTTTCGGATTGGATCTAAAAAATAAAATATATTCTATAAGGTCAAAACTTTAAGAAAACATAAACTGGACTGTACCTATTGTATAGCCATGGGAAGTTTTTTTTTAATTCGGACTATGCGTTTAGAAATTACAGATTTATTTCCAATTGTATCGAAACTCCACTTTAATGGTGTTATACTACAGTCGAGACTGAAACAAAACCTTTATACACATGTAGTATTTATCGCTTACCTCTTGACTGCTTACAAAATGATATTGGCTTAAATTAGGAGCTGTAAACTGTGGACACTGAATTTGATCTGGTTGCTGTTGATAATGACATTGTGTCCTTTGTTGCAGTGAGTGGGGTTGTATAGATTTCTCTAACGATAATTTTTGATTAAATAAATGTTTTTTTAACAACATATTTCGATGAACATTGGGTTCCTTGTTGATAGTAGTGTTTTTGTCTAAAACATTTGTTTGTAGGTCTATAAGGAAGAAAAATTAACTTGGTGAAATATAGTATATACCTATATTTTTTAATTACACTGTGCTAGTTGAAAAAACTGTCAAGCGGTTAACATAATTCGAGTACGCTGAATCCAGTGGTGCTAACCGTTTCTTTAGGTTAGCTCCTGTTTTCGAGATATACCGTTGTTTAGAAAATACAGGAGATTACACAACATAGTATATTCGCGTAGCTCAAAAACGGTTCAGCTTATTGAATAAAATAAAAAAAACGAAATTCCGCAATAATTACCTTTAAGTAAGAATGAAACTTTTTTATCTGCGCAGTCGTTTAAGAAATAAAAATTTATTTTGTAAAAAAAAAATATTTTTTTTTAAAACCGCATAAAAATTGGAAAATTACAAACAAAACAAGCCCAAAATTAAAATCTGTCCACAGCTTTTGATATTATAAGCAAAGGATAAAACGAATATCCCCTAATAATATTTTAACATTTTTTCCCATATTTTTGCATTTTAATTCTTAAAAATTTTATACATTTTTGAAAAGACGACACACTTTCCTATGAGATGATATAATATATAGCTAATTACTGCAGTTACACATGTATTTTTTTTAAAAATATTAGTGCATATTTGCTTTATCTTTCGTGAATAAAATTGTCGACAGATTTTAATCATTTAGGGCTTGTTTTGTTTGGAACTTTGTTGTCTATGCTCGTAGCTGTATTTTAATATGAACTAATTAAAATCAGGCCAGTTCACTTTTGCAATATTGTTCATATTTGCGAATGGCGTCCAATTTCCATATACAGCTAGGGAAATCCCCAAATTATTATGCAGTTGAATTAGAATTCAGCCACTACCCTGTTGATTTAGATTTCAACTCTGTGTAGATAGATAAGATATGTTAAAAAACAAAAATAAGCTGTTCATATTTTAAAGCTTTGGCACACTAAGTCATATTTTAGAGTAGCCAGTGGAAGTAAGAAGTGTTCATATTTTTGGGGCGTTCATAAAAAACGGCTAGCACCACTGGATTCAGCGTACTCGAATTAGGTTAACCCGCCGGGTGCCCCGCTTGACAGAAAAAAAGTGTAAATTTCGTTAACAGTGTTATTATTTTCATGTGATATACAATATGAAATAAAAAAATAACGTAATGTATAGAAAGAAAAGTTAACTGTAAGCTTATCAATTTTGTATTCCTGATGTAATTATTTACCCATAACAGCCATTTTATGAGCACCTGCATTATTTTTAAGTTGAAATGAACCACCTTTGGGACTGGTTATCTTAGATTTATCTTTTGGAGAATACATTTTTTGCTGGGCGAATGTTTTTTGATGTATTTGTTGGAGTCCAATACCATCATCGGTAGCACCATTTGTTAACGGATTGATAGCAGAAGTGGCTAAAGTATGATTTTGGTCAGATCGATTTTTAGGATTTACCATTAATATTAGGGGAGAAACACTATTATTGGAACCTCCAGTATTATAAGCACTGGACGAATTATCCTGATCTTCGAGTTGACAGTTACCATGCAGAGCAATATTAGTTACAAGATAGTCAACCGAGCCATTCGTAAGCGTGGTAACGGCACTGCGCATTGTACCGGTAGCACTTTTGTTGAAAAATGGCGATGAACGTCCACCGCCATTAGTGCTGCACACAGTCTGGCGTGGTGCGGTCGTAGCACAAATATCATGTGGCGGTTTAATGCCCAACCATTGCTCAACACGCTGCTTTTGTTGCAATTGTTGTAAAGCATCGGTAATTGTGGAAGTTGAACACGAGGTCATGGTGGTAACATAAACAGAATTATCATAAGGTGAACAATAAAATGGTTCTGATTCTGGATCCTCTGGAATCGTTTCATATATATGTTCAGTTTCATAGTCATCATGAGTTTTAAATCTTGGACTTGTATCTATTTTTGGCGTATTTGATTTTGCATTCTTTCCACATTTTGTGCCAGTTGTTACCCAAGATTTCCTATCATTTTTTGAAAGATTTTCCTTTTGACCATCACTTGTACACTTAAGAGTACTACTTTGATATGCTGGATTTGTATGCGTAGTGGAGGTAGAAGAAGTATTTATATTGTATTTTGCTCTCGGCATTTCAAAGGCTTGCTGAAGTTGTTCTTGTTGTACCACTTGTGACATTAAAGCTTTGTCGAGTTCGTCTGCGGCATTAATGCAACAATCATTATTTATCACACAGTTAACATATGTCATGTTATTTTCCTCAAAGAATTCTTCATCTTCATCATCATCATCGTCTTCATCGTCCTCTACAACGAGTACTTCGTCCTCATCCTCGTTTGTTGAAGGGTCATTAAAATCGTCCTCATCCTGTTGAAGAAGTAAACAAACATACAATGATATAATTAATTGTTATTGTAAACCTACATATATCTAATTATAAACAACTAAATGTAATCTTACCGCATACAAATATCTGCTAACTAGTAACGTAACAGCATTGTTATTTTCGGCAATTAGTGTTTCAGTCTCAGAGCGTGTTTTAATATCCTTCCCGTTTATTTGTAATATTTGATCACCTTGTCTGAGACGCCCATCGCGGCCAGCCACACTATCCGGATGTATATCACTTATATGTACTTCAGTTACAACAGTTTCGTTATACATATCTCCACCAATATTCACCCCCCCTCCTCCTCCCTCCGTATAGTCATCGGCATTGCTATAACACACAGTTATACCCAAACGTTCATTACTATCAGACTTCCTTAAAGTTATTTCCTAAAGAATCAAATATAGAAAATAAATAAAAATTTACATTATCAAGACAAATCGAGCGATTTCATTAATTTTATATATATAGAATTTAATATTTACAAAAAATTCTCTCACTTTCAGGTATCCGGATGGTAAAAGAATTTTAGATAACAACCAATATAATCGGACAAAACTATATACATAATTACACTGTGCAACAACCAAAATCGGAATAGGATGAAACCAAAAGCAAATGAAAGCTTACGTTTTCATTAACAAAACCCTCAAGGCTTTTTTTTAGTTCAGCGCTAGATTTTTTTTTACACGCATTTGACTAACAAGAAAAAATCATTAAACATTTTATAAAACAATGCCTATTTATTTTTATTATCCCGGAAAGTTGTGATATCTTACTATTTTTGTGGTCGGGGAATCCATTTTTGATATTTATTTTTACCTAAAACTCACCCAAGAGGGCGCTGTACAGTGGTGTAGAAAAATAAAGAGGGAAATAAAAGAGGAGATTCAATATATGTATTTTTCTTTTAAATCAGAAAGCAAACGATGAAATAGTATTGTATTAAATATTTAACATACCGTGGTGTCCTACTTTGGGAACCCCTGCCCTCGCCCTTGGTGGGCTCATGAGGTCCTAATTCAAAACTTTAATTTGACAACACATTCTCTTTTCGCATGTCAAATTTCATTAAAATCGGACCAACCGTTTAGAAGTTACAGATTTATTTCCCTCTTTATTTTTCTACACCACTGTGCAGCAATAACTATCCCCACACCGACCACACAACTCATCTTAAGTATATATTTTTCCTTCTATGATGAGTAACTCATCGAATTTATTGAATGGTTACCGACGATTGCAGCTGTTTCAGCTTCTAATTTGTTGAGTGCTTCAAAATCGACTATCAAGAATGCGCGCAAGAACATTACAGTGTTGAGCAATTGAAATAACTTAACATCGAGTGAAAATAGTAGAAAAGCAGTATGGTATTTCACCATCTAACGGCAAGTGAAGATGAACGAAACATTAAGGAGTTAAAAAGCTCATCGGACTGTACTGCGTCTCTTTGGTAAAGGAGGTTATAGTGAGAAGCTGAAGAAGTCGAGGGAAGTAATTGAGAATTGGACTCAAAATAAGTAGTCAAACTTAAATTAAACCAATTCAGGTGGGGCACATTGAAGAGAAAACTGGTCCATCCCGACCTACAACGAGACAATAAGTATACAACAAATTTTAGCCAATCCGCTCTAACACCGAGCTCATCACAATTCTATCTGCTCATATATCGAGCAGAAGAAACTCTCAATAATTCTCGTAGTAGGTAAGTGGTGATATCAATCAATCAAGATTTGGGAGAAAGTAGATCGTCATATTAAGAATCTGATCCTCTTCATGAGATAACGAGACAATTTACAAGATATTCTGAGCACACCAACGCACAGTGGTGTCATTTGAGTTGCAAAATTCATAACTTTTGAACCAAATGAGATAATCAAAAAATTTAAAAAGCATATGATAGATAATTGTTCTGCCTATGAAATGAGTGTTTCAAAATGGTTCTACGCCTTTCAGGTGCCTACTTATGGGTTAGCAAAGTTGAAATTTGTGGAAAAATCAATTTTTGGGAAGTAAAATTAAATATTTTTTTTAAAATTTGTTCATTTTTTGTTTCTTTTTAAATGCTTTTATGATTTAAAATTATTCCTGAAAAGATTAAAAAAAATGTTTGAATAAAAAATGAGTTGGTTGGTTTTTTTCATGGTCATATGTCATTTTTGGAAGCATGTCTTTTTTCAAAATTTTACCTATAGCAAAAAAAATGGGACAAGAACGGGCAGCTGGAAATTTTTGCATTAGGTAAAGGAATAATCAAAGAACTTATTTGGAAAATATGGCAAATATAGAAATTGATAGTTTTTTTATTTTCCTTCAAAGTTGATAATTATTGTAAAAATTTATAGTTGGTAAATATCGATTTACCTGGACAAATACAAAGCAAACAGTACAATTTTTGTTTATTATTTTCTTAATTAATAAATCTATCAATAGAAACAAAAATAATGACGATCCGTTACATAGTTTTCTATATATTGTATCTGAAAGCGGACCGTTTTTTTGAAAACTGAAAATCAGTCAACTTTGAAGAGCTACATCTTCTGAATCAAAAATCTGATTGTAATAAGAGTAGCATATTTGAACTCGTTGGACAATTTACTGTAAAATAGGTTTATTCAATATTTGATAGGGGCATATGGAATTTTTGATTTTTGCAAACTCACTTGTTCTACGGGGGCCACTGTGCGACGATAGTGAAGACGTGGTTATAACAAGAAATTATGGAGACCGAATTAATTTTTAATGACTACAAAACTTTAATTTAAAAATGAAAAAAAAAAATTTTAAAATTTTTAATATTTTTCCAATTAATTTTGAAAAAAAAATGTTCGACATAAAATTGTCATAAAAAAAAAAAAAATTAATTTTGATAAAAAATGTTTATCACTAAAAAAATAAAAACATTTTGAAATGAAAATTAAAAAAATATTTGTTTACTTAAAAGTATTTAAAATTTTTATTTCAAAGTATAATTTGGTAAGATTCGGCACATCCGAATATAGCTCTCTTACTTGTTCTTTAATCACATTTAACAGTGCACGTTTTTTTGTTTTGCGGCTCATTTTAAAACGTTCTATTTAGCAAAACAAAGTGAAAAGTAATAAGGCTGAAATGCAAAGATGATTAAATACTTTGTGGAACACTTTGCAACAAAGAGAGCAACGAATGAGAGCAAAGAGAACAAAGACTTTGTTGATAAGTTGTTTGTGGAATAGGGCCCTGGTTTTAATTATTGGTTTATTCATTAAATTTCAACCAAAATTTTAAATCATAAATTTGTTTAATTTCACTTCAAAATTCTGAATGAAATAAGATTCAAATCATTTAACCCTCCGTTAGTCGCAACTGATCTAATTGATACAGGCAAACATTTTTTTATTGTAAATTTTTTTAATCACCCTAAGTTTTAAGCTATTTTTTGATAAAAACATATTTTTACAGCAATTTTATTTTTATTATTCTTTTAAATACTTTGAATTTAATACTGTTACATGTGATTAAAGAACAAGTAAGATAGCTATATTCACCAAATTATACTTTGAAATAAAAATTTTAAATATTTTTATGTAAACAAATATTTTTTGTTTAAAAATGTTTTTAAATTTTTTTTAGTGACAAAAATTTTATGCCAAATTTTTTTTCAAAATTAACTTTTTAAACATTTTTTTCAAAATTTATTTTTTAATATTATTCCATTTTTATACCCTTCACCATGAGTGGCAAGGATATATATAAGTTTGTCATTCCGTTTGTAATTTCCACATTTTTCATTTGGGACCCATAAAGTACATATATATATTCTGGATCGTTATAGATAGCGGAATCGATATAGCCATGTCCGTCTGTGTGTTGATTCATATATCAATATCTCCGGAATTCTTCCGGCTCGGTTGATATTTAAAATCGAGAAAATCGGTCAACAAATGGCTGATATATAAGGAAAAAACTAGGACAACCTCGTTTTTTTACCTATTTTTGACCCATATCTGGATTACTAAATCATTAATATAGACAATTTGGATATCTAATGATAGATATTTCAAAGACCTGTGCAACGACGTATATAAGACCATAGTAAGTTGGACCTACAATGGGTCAAAATCGAAAAAATATTTTTTAACCCGAATTTTTTTTTCACCAACATTTTTTTCACTAAATATTAAAAAAAAAAAACAATTTCGAAAAAACAAGCGGAAAAAAATTTTAATTTTGTTTACCTAAAAATATTTAAAATTTTTATTTTAAAGTATAATTTGGTGAAGGGTATATAAGATTCGGCACAGCCGAATATAGCTCTCTTACTTGTTTTTTTTAATTAAAGTTTTGTAGTCAAAATTAATTCGGTCTCTATAATTTCTTGTTTTAACCGCGTCTTCACTATCGTTGAACAAAAATTCACGTTTTAACGTTTTTAAAGCTTCACTAGTTATAACCAGAGTTTAAAATTACTACTATAATAGGCAAAAAATTGCAAAATATTTCATAATTTTACATGAAAACTGCAACAAATATTTAACAAATACTGCATTATATACATACTAAAAATATAAATACTATTTACGAATTCCATATATGCACAAGCTTCATGGTAGAAATATTTGTCGCAGTTTTTCCAAAAATATTTTACCTTACAAAATATTTTACGTTGCAGCTAGAAGACAAAATGAAAATTTTTCATTTTTAAAACATTTCTGCCTAAATATATGTATATTTTTGGTTAGTAAAAACAAATGAAATTGCTTGTGTAAGTTAACACTAATTTAATTAATTATGAATACTCCCTCTTTCTTTACTTTTTCAATTTGCTGCGTTTGCGTTATTGTTAAACTTATATAAAGTTCATTTAACTGTCTGCAATTTCTTGTTTATTTTAATTATGTTATTTTAATAAGAATTTAATATTTTTGTAAATGCTGACGATATGTCTGCATAATTAATTCTATGTTTTATTTTATTGACTTTTTTTATTTTGTGATTATAAATAAAGATCTTTTTGATCGCAACTTCAGTTGCAGTCAAGTACTCAAACAATAAAGTAAATGTCTTTTACTTTAACTTGTATAATATACAAACAATTTACTACACATGCAAACAAATAGCTGCGTGAAAACCATAAACTGCAAACGATATGCTCAGTAAAAAATGAAAACAATGAAAATGTGGAAGATTTGTGTAACCACTTGATTAAGCAAAGATTCGGCAACGTTGATAGAGCATGCGGGTGAATAATTCATTTATTAAAGATTTTTATAAAGCATAGCCCCAAACGGAAACTAAAAAGTTTGATAGTCAATTGTTTTGTAATCTGATCAGAATATTTCTGATGTACATTTAATGATGGACTTTGTTTTCGAATGTTACCATTTCGAAATTTTACCATTATCAATACTTGAATTGTTAACTTTAACGTTATTTTTTTGTTTTTCTTTAACAATAAAATATTAAAAAACCTACATCAAAACTTCATTCTTTACTTTTTTATAAAAATTTTAATTATTCGAATAATTCGATTAATTTTAAACTTTTGATCGAATTATTCGGACAAGTTAAAATCTCTTATTCGAATTATTCGTTTTATTCGAACAAGAGAAAAATCGAATAATTTGAAAAACCCTAATTGTAAATGCAATATTTTTTTTTTATTTTTATTTCTCATAATATGAATAGTATTTAAATTTGTCTTATAGTAGTAAAGAGTTTAGAAACAACGTTCCTTTTCTACATAAATATACATTTTATATTATAAAATCTATGTACATAAAATATATATAAGGAAGGGAAAAATTTACAAAAACCTATGTGAAGTAAGGGTATAAGATAAAAGTTAAACTTAGGAAAATTATGATGAGATCAGTTCATTAATATGTTGATATTGTGAAGATAAGCATCTTCTATTAAAGTTAATAATTAATCTTTCGATTTTATCATGTACGAGTTCGAAACCAGCTAGAACGTAGAATAGTGCCAAGGTAGATTGAATATCATTTTAAGTAGCTTATTTTGTGCTACTTGGATTTTATATAAATGACATTTTGCAGACGTGGACCAAACTGGAGCACAGTAAAACATTATGGGATGAAATATGAATTTAATAATAATTTTTTTGTGTTCTATGTTAAGCTCCGACTTTCTGTTTATGATTGGGTACATCATTCGAATTATTTTGTTTATTTTATCAATTATATAGGGAATGTGATTATTAAAGTTACGTTTTGTATCAAGCATTACACCTAAGTATTTGACTTTATTTTCCCAAGGGATGTCGTGGTTCATAAATCGAAGCGAAGTTTGGGGAGTGTAACAGTTCCAAAGCCTTCTCGTAAAATATATAACCTGAGTCTTCTTCAGGGTTAATTAAGATTTACCATTTATAAAAATATTTGTACAAACCAGTAAGAGCTAACTGTAAGTTTGTAATAATAACTGCTGAATATATATCCGCAATTGCAGTTACAGTAAATACGTTGTATAATATTAGAGAAAGGCATGAACCTTGAGAACAGCCGGCTGAAATATTGATTTTTTGCGTTAATCATTCAACGATCGGTTTTGTAGAAAATTTTTAATAATTTTTATGAGTTAAATTTTTATACCTTTCACCATTAGTAGCACCGTTAATCGGTTAACCGATTAATTTTGGTCGGTTAACTGTTCGAATAATTCAAAATGGCCGATTTTCAAATAACAAATAAACCGAAATTTCTTTATTTAGCACTTTAACTTTTATTTTTATACCCTTCACCTTCGTGAGAAGGGTATATATAAGTTTGTCATTCCGTTTGTAATTTCCACAATATAATTTTCCGACCCTATAAAGTATATATATTCTGGATCCTTATATATAGCGGAGTCGATTAAGCCAAGTCCGTCTGTCTGTTGAAATCAATTTTCTGAAGGCCCCAGATATCTCCGGGATCCAAATCTTCAACAATTCTGTCAGACATACTTTCGAGAATTTTGCTATTTAAAATCAGCAAAATCCGTCCATAAATAACGGAGATATGAGCAAAAATCCGAGACAACCTCTGAAAATTTCATCAAAAAACACAATGTATTACATGCTTTGACAAAAAAGCAACAAAACGTATGTTTGGATGTGCATGCTTTGCGTATTTGCTTTTTTTTGTGTTTTGTTTCTTTTGGCGTTGTTGTTGTTTTTTATACAACTAATCGTATGTTTGGATGTGTATTGGTTTCATTGCCTTGCGTATTTTGTTTTTTCTTTTGGTGTTTTGTTTCGTTTGGCGTTGTTGTTGTTTTGTCTGTTCTTGATAAATTTTGGATGCTGTACGCTGAAAGTGGCCAATGTACATACATATATACTAATTATAAAAAATAATAATGCATCCACAACAAAGGTGAAGGGTATATAAGATTCGGCATAGCCGAATATAGCACTCTTATTTGTTTTTTATTAAGTTTATTTTTTCAAATAATTCATTACAATTTGTGTTGCTCCAGCGCCTAATATGCATTGTTGGAGCGAGTTTCAATTTTTTAAATCATCTTAAAAAACATTTTATATAAGTAATTAAAAAAAAATAATAATAATTATAAAAGAGAATATATAAATATGTACATATTGTTTATATTAAAGAATGATAACAAGTTATCTAAATCAGAAGTTCTTCTATCTGTTGCAATAAATATTGTTTCAAGTTTGTTTTAAAGGCTGAAATTGTATTTAGACATTTTAAATCTTGAGGCAAATTATTAAATTCACGACTACCCATGTACTCTATTCGTTGTTTCAAGTCTACATCTGGCTACTAATAAATTGCTGTTATTCCTTGTGTTGAATGCATGTTGATTTATTGAAAATTTTATAGTGTGATGTCCAATGTTGTGCATAAACTTAAACACATATATTAGCAGTTGCATTTTGTAATTGCAGTAAATTGGCAACACTGTTTTAAATATATCTTTATAAATTGAAACCGTTGGATATCTGATGGGAGGTTTGATACGACGTTCAAAGCTTTGTTTTGTATACGTTGTAATGATTTTAAAATGGAGCTGTTTTTGTATCCATATAAAATATGACTAAATAGTTAAAATGGCTCTGAATTAACGAATTGTATATTACAAATTTTGAGTTTCGACTGAATTTGTTCTTGAATTTATACAACAACCCTGTGGCTTGTGGTGCTGTTGATTTCAGATATTTAATGTGCTGGTTCCAAGCTAGATTACTCTGGAGATGAATACCTAAGTACTTTATAGAACTGTTTTCCAAAATTTCTTTACCATCCACGTATGTACTGAAATTGGTATTTCGATTAGAATAAGGTTTAAACGTAAGCAATCGAGTTTTTGCCGCATCATGTTCTCTATAAGCCTTTGCCACTGTTTCATGATTGTATGGGTATAATAGACAAATATCGTCTGCATATATAAAAAGTTTTCCAGAAAGATTTAGATTCTTTATGTCATTTATGTATATGGTAAATAATAACGGCCCCAATACACTCCCTTGTGGTACGCCATGCTCAACATCATCAAATGCACTCCTATGACCATTAATTTGTACAAATTGTTTGCGATTTGTCAAATAACTTTTCAAGAGAGACAGTTCATTGCCACATATGCCATAATACCTCAATTTTCTTATCAATATTTCATGATCTATAAGATCAAAAGCTTTAGTTAAATCAAAAAATAGACCTGCTACGCCACTATGTCCTTCATCCAATCCTTTGCAAATAAAATGAACAACATTAACTACTGCTTCCTCTGTGCCACAGCCTTTTCTAAATCCATATTGAAAATCATTAAAATTATTATTTCTCATATAGGTTGAAATCTGATTATGCAAAATCCTTTCAAACACGTTGTCAATGACTGACAACACTGCAATTGGTCTGAACATTTCGGCGGTACAGGAACCCTTCACTTTTGGAATCGGTGTAACTTTGTGGAGTTTTAAAACATTTGGAATTAATAATATGAATTAATCATATTATTGAAGATATTTACCAGATAAGGAGTAAAGTCGCTATTGTTATTTAAATGTATTTTTGGCAAAAATTTATCATGGCCAGCACTTTTACTCGGCGTTAAATTTGAAATAAGAATCTGCATCTCATTATATGTTGTGTGTCTGAATTGACATCTGCTATCACATTGTATTAATGTTCTTAAAGAATTGCAATAATCTACTTAATTATCTTATAGACTGGAGAAAGTAATTATTTAATACCTCAGCTTTTTGAGAATCATTTTCCATCATTGCACCATCCGCATTCATTAAATTAATATGTTTAAGAGATTTTCTACCGAGAGTTTCGTTTAAAAATTTCCAGCATTTTTTCGGATCGTGTTGGATATTATTCAGATTACTTGTATAGAAATTGTTCAAAGACTCTTTAATGGCTTGCTTAATTACCTTGCTGATTCTTCGTAACCTTACTTCAATATCTGAATTATTACGATTCCTTTTCCGCCTTTTTAAGAGATTTTGTTTGTAAGCTATCAATTTCTGCAAGTTCATATTTATCCATGGTGTAATTTCATACCTTTTCATTATTTTTTGTCTTTTTTCAAGAGTAGAGTTATTCACAGCGTCATTTACACACGATATTAAAATTTCTGTATCCAGTTTGAGATAATCTTGGCAAATTGATTCTAAGGGTTTCTTTTACTCGATTGTAGTCACAGATACATCGAACATTTTCAGTCAAATTTCGGGGTTGTTGCTCTGTTTTAATTCTACATGAAACAATGTTATGGTCTGACAGCCCACATTCAACAGATTCAATATACAAATAATTTTTAACATTACTGTATATATGGTCAATAGATGACCCACTGCTTGGACGAGTAATCATTGTGTGACAATTTCCGAAGCTAAAATTTGCAAGCACATTCAGTAGTTCTTCCGAAGAATTCAAATCTAGCCCATCAATATTAGAATCCCCTCCCCAGTAAATATACAATGTTCACGACCATAAGAACTTAACAGACTTTCCAAATATAATAAAAATCTTTCTGTTGTACACTTTTGTGATATATAAAATGATACAAATTTTATAGATTTTCCATTCAATTTTGAATTATTTATCGTTAAAACTATTGAATCAAAAAAGTTTTTACTCTCACAGACATCAACTTTGTACTGAAAATGTTCTTGAATAAAAATCGAAGTACCTCCGTAAAATAAAAATGAATTTTTTATAAAAAATAAATTAATATAATTAATACCGGAATTTATTGTTTGTGATGTTTAATGGTATAAAGATATAAAAAATATCCTGTGATTTGAAAAATGTTGATAGTTTTCTTGTGACCAAGTTTCGAGACTATTTTTAGTCAAACTATTATTTACTTTATATGATCTGATATTTGTATGGACAATAAAAAAGTAAAAAATCGTATAGCAGAAACGCAATCTACGGAAAATTCTAAGAAAGTGTCCTCAAGAAACCATAGGGCTAATATCAAATCCAATCTTGCTCATATACAAAAAGTACCACTAGAATAATGAAAAATTACAATAAAGTCCCCACTTGTAGATTTCCTTTCGCTTTGGTCCATATAACATTTATTTCATGTTTCTAGGTTCGTTGGTGAAGAAATTACAAAAAAGTACCATTAGAATAAAGAAAAAGTACCAACTAGAATACTCACACACTTAGGACCATATACGCTTAATTTCATATTTTTATGTACATTATTACAGAAAATTCAAAAAGTACCATTACAATATAGAAAAAGTACCAAAAAGCTTGTGGTTTCCTACTCACTCGGGTCCATATAAGCTTCATTTCATGTTTCTAGGTCCATTGGTGAAGAACTTACAAAAAGTGCCATTAGAATAAAGAAAAAGTACATGTTTCTAAGTCCATTGTTATAGAAAATTCAAAAAGTACCATTAGAAGAATAAAAAAGTACCTAAATATTATCCCCTATTCCTAAAACTAACTCAGATGCATATCAGCTAACTTTAATGTCGATAAGTGAAAGTACCATTAGGAGAAAAGTACCAATTTCCTTTTCCTCCTTGAACACCCCTCAAGTTTGAAATTTAAAAATATTCCATTTTGCCAAAATTGTTTATGTTACAAACATGTCTCAAACGATTAAAATCTGTGTTAATGTGCCCAAGAAAAAATATGTTTTAAAAAAGTACCAAACTGTTCACCCGGATTTGGCCCAATATACACCTTGGCACTCGAGTTCCAAATAACACCCTGTTAGTTAATTTTATGTATCCAGGAACCAATGTTAAAAAAAAATTATCAAAATTGTCTTAATAATTTAAAATAAAATGTTTTTCCCGATTTTATACATTTTTTGTACCTTTTTTATCCCCATTGCGGTGGTAAAATTTTATTCAAAAAAATTTCATTATCGTGGTAGGAGCTCATAATAAAATATTCGATGTCTATGTCAAATTATAGAAAAACATATTTTATGAAAAAGTACCAAAAATAAACACAATTTTTATACCTTAAGGGTTCGAATTTCCAAAAAGTACCAAAATTATTTTTTTTTTATTTTTTGATAAGTAAAGAATACAATTTAAAGTTTGTTTCGATGTTTATTGGTTTAAAAGATACTTAGGGTGCCAAAAAAGTACCAAAATACAGTTTTTATTTGTTTTCTCCCCTAAAAGGTTTGAATATTTAAATGGAGTAACATGAAATTTTAAGTTTTTTTTGTATCTTTATTAGTTTTGAAGATATAAGGTTAGCGAATTTACCCTTTTTATCCCTTCTTATCGGATCGTTTTGGGGATGGAGGAACCCACAGTTAAAATTTCATGATTCTAGCTTCAGGCTGTGCGATGATGAATCAGTCAGTCATTGAGTCAGTACCGTTACTCTTTTAAATATGTATATTAGGGTGGCCCCGTTTGTATGGAGAAAAAAATAAGGTATCGATGTTCCCGCCTAAAATTAAAATTTGATTCATTTTAAGACTACATTTTGAATTTTTTTCGTCCTGGGGTCAATATTTGGCGAGCTGGATCGAAGGATAAAAAGGTCCTTTTTTGAGGTTTTTTACATTTTTTCCATATTTCTTCCAAAGGAAGTATATGTAAATTTGGTATCATATGAAAGGTCTTTGAGAGACGCATTAAATTGGTTATAAGAAATTTAAAAAAAAAAATATTTAATTTAAAAATTTTAAAAATTTTCGACAAAATTTTATTTTTTTTTTATTTTTTTCATAGAATTTATTCAAATACATAGATGAAATTTCTTGATCATAAACATCATGTAATTTCACCGAAATGGTTTTTCTCGTTTTTTAAAATTCAGTCCAGTTCAATGTTTATTCAAATTTGTTTAAACCTAATTTCATTCCAATCTCTGTATACTCAATTCATAGTATGAAATGGGCATCAAAAGAACTAAAATTTTCCATCGATGTATAATTTCGTATACTTTTTCTTTTTACACTACGAATATTTAAATTTAAGCTAAAACATTATTCCATAATAATAATAATATAATGTTGTTGTTTTTTGTCGTTTATTTTTAAAGTAATGAAGAATTTGTATAAAATCATTGAGAACTAGTAAAATTTTAAGAGAAAATTTTTTCTCTTTTTTTTATTTTTTAAAAAAAATCTTATTAAGGTCACCTTATAAATCAAGAAAGGTCTCCGTGAAAGATAATAAATGTAGAGAAGTTCTTGAGGGAATTTCTTTTGATGGTAAACGCGAAAAATGTTTAGAGCAAATTCAAATTAATGGTAAATTACGCAACATAAATACAATAAAGGAACATATAACTTTGGTTAAAGAACCTAATTCAACCTACATTGGTTACTTTTCTCCTAGTGATGGCAAGGGAACTACATTGGCAAAAGGAATTATAGGCTTTTTAAATGAACAGACAATTTCCATAAACCAATTAGTCGCAATGAATTGCGATGGTACAATAACCAACACCGGTAAAAATAAAGGAGCAATATGTCAATTAGAAGAATATCTACAGAGACATTTGCAATGGTTGGTTTGTTTATTTCATTTTAATTAGTTGCCATTTACTGCTCTCTTAAAAGCTTTACTTGGGAATGCAAACGGACCACACAATTGGCCAGGTATTATTGGAAAGGCTTTGCCAGTTTGTGAAAACATTTCGGTAAGTAGCATTTACATTTGGAAATACATAAAATAAATTTTTTGATTTTTTTAAGGTTGTACAAAATTTTGAACCAATAAAGATGGGTGAAATGCCAGAAAATATCAACGAGTGGGACCTACGAGACGACCAAAAGTACCTTTACGAAATGGTGAAAGCTGTTGACTCTGGACATTGTAGCGAACATTTATCTAGTATTAAGCCAGGACGACTCAATCTTTCACGCTGGTTAACAACAGCATCAAGAATCCTGCGACTTTATGTTACCCAAACTGAGGCTTCAAAAGAATTAAAAACGTTGGCATTTTTTATTGTGAAAATATATACCCCTTTTTGGTTTTTAATAAAAAATAACCCTTATGCTATTCATGGCAGTCGGTATATATATAAATATATTGAGTGGACACGAGAATTGCCAAATGAAATTCAAGAGGTAATTCAATCATCTGTACAAATTAATGCTTTTTTTGCACATCCGGAAAATATTATTCTTTCTATGATAACCGACGAAAAAATAGAGATTCGTAATAAAGGTTATGAAAAAATTTTTCAGTATCGTGCCAATAAAAATATACCACTTCGCCAATTCACCATTCCAACACTCAATTTTAATTGTCAATCGTACACGGATTTAATAGATTGGGAAGAGGTAGCCTTTTCAGAGCCCCCTTGCATTCAGTTTTACTCAACAGAACAATTAATGAAATACAACGACTCAAGCAACATTATAGATATTCCAGGTAAACATTATAAATTCTCATAAAAATCGCGATAATAAAATTAAACTTCAAAATCGTGATATTTTAATAATATATTACTAATTTCAGATTTTCTATGTCATTCACAAAATACAGAACGATTTGTACATTTTGTCAGTCAATCCATGCTATCAGAAATCGAAAAAAATCGACCTTCTCATATTGCTAATAGAATAAACTCATGTAAACGAATTTGTAAATAAATATATATGAAAAAATTATGTTAATATTAAAATATTTTCTATGAATTTATATTTTTTAGTTTTAACTGTTAATTAATATTTCTCATTTAGCAAACAATATACTAAACAATGTAAAAATATATGTAATAAGCAGTTTTTTACATGTTGCTTAAAATAAACAACAACATTCCAAAGGAATAACATTAAAATAATCATTATAGCGCGATGTATAGTAAATGTTTTAGCTTAAATTTAAATATTCGTAGTGTAACAAAAATAAGTATACAAAAATAAGTATATTATACATCGATGGAAAGCTTATAAAATTTGAGTTCTTTTGATGCCCATTTCATACTATGAATTGAGTATACAGAGATTGTCTGATAGGAATGAAATTAGGTTTAAACAAATTTGAATAAACATTGAACTGGACTGAATTTTAAAAAACGAGAAAACCCATTTCGGTGAAATTACATGATGTTTATGATCAAGAAATTTAATCTATGTATTTGAATAAATTCTATGAAAAAAAATAAAAAAAAATAAAATTTTGTCGAAAATTTTTAAAATTTTTAAATTAAATATTTTTTTTTAAATTTCTTATAACCAATTGAATGCGTCTCTCAAAGACCTTTCATATGATACCAAAATTTACATATACTTCCTTTGGAAGAAATATGGAAAAAATGTAAAAAACCTCAAAAAAGGACCTTTTTATCCTTCGATCCAGCTCGCCAAATATTGACCCCAGGACGAAAAAAATTCAAAACGTAGTCTTAGAATGAATCAAATTTTCATTTTAGGCGGGAACATCCGCAACTTTAATTTTGGGGCCACCCTAATGTATATAGATATATTTTGTTATTTATTCACTTATGCATATTTTAAAATTTATGAATTTTAAGGTACTTCTTTTTTTCTTGTTCACATTTCATTTTTCTTTCGGTACTCTATTAACTTCGTCTGCTTACTTGTTCGTATTTAATAAGCAAACATCATCTTCACTTCCATACTTGTGCTCTGAGTACGAGTACAAATAAATATTACATTCGACAGCGAGTTTCACACATGAAGAAAAAAACTTACTCGTTGCAGATGTCTAATACATACATAAAAAATAGGCCAAAAATCGAGGTTGTCCCGGTTTTTTCCTTATATCTCAGCCATTTGTGAGCTGATTTTGTCGAATAATTGTCAATATATTGATGTATGAATCATGTATGTAAGTTATTTGGGTGCTACAGAAAGTTGATTTCAACATACGGACGAACATACGGATAGACGGACATTGCTGTATCGACATCGCTATCTATAACGATCCAGAATATATATACTTTGTGGCGTCGCAAATGAAAAATGGAGAATTACAAACGGAATGACAAACTTATATACATATACCCTTGCCACACATGGTGAAGGGTATAACAAAATAAGAAAATACGATATTGACTAAAAAATTATGTTGTAAACTTCTTAATAATTTTAAAAGTAGCTAAAATAGCAAATTTGTCATTTTTAGAAGGAAAAAATCACAAACAATGCTTCACGTAAATTATTTGCCATTAATGAGCAGGTAAGTGCATTTTTAACTTACCTGCACAAAAAATCGAGCAAAGTTGGTTGTGCAGGTAAGTCAAAATTACTGTATGTATATGGACCGGTCTCGTATAAAATTTGCTAGTACGACATCTTGAAACTCATCTGTAAAAAATTGTGTGTCATTACTAGAAATTACCAAAGATTTTCCGCTTAAAGGTGTTTCTCAGAATCGTCAAACAATTTAGTAGCATGAGCTATAACTAATTATGGACCGATCACCATAAAATAGGGTGACATGAGTTGTGTATAAAACTAATTTGTGTTGAATTTTATTTGGATACCAATGTAACTTTCGAAAGTGGGCTATATATGGGAGCTATCATACATTTTAAGTGTGATTTCTTTTTATATAAAACATATTTATGGCGAACTATATTAATCAGACAGTTATGACCGATAAAGTCCTATTTCGAGGGGACATTAGTATAGGGACAAGGTGAAATTATGGACACATTAGGATTCGTCCTTGGATTGTCCTCCTTTACGATTCGTTTGGACATTATTTTGCAATTAATACAGATTTATTACCACATTTTGTTGGTTAAACATAGCTAGTTATATATAATAACTTACCTCAATATCTATTTCAGGGGCCAAACTCTGCTCAAATAAATTGTGTTCATGCTCGATAAGACGTTCAGTGTCCTTTTGTATGCTACGTAGATGTTCATGCACATAAAACGCTATATCCTCAGTCTGCGTAGATTTCGCCATAAAATATTGCTGAAGAGTCGCGCTTGGTAAGTGCAGATTAACAATTGTATCCGAAACTATAGTTGTAGTTGAGGAATTATTATCGGCATTATTATCCAACAAAGGTGTATTGTGATGAATTTGAAGATAGCACAGTTTTTTGCTAATTTCAATATCATCGTAATCTATATTTTTGTTGGTACTCCAACATGATTTTCGCTTTAATTCGAGCACTACGTTATCAGTCTCCTCATTTAAAAGAATGCTTAAAGCCGTCTTTTGTTGATGTTGTGGAAGTTGATCAAGTTTAATATCATTTATCTGTAAATAATTATTTATTTTATATACGTCATTATTAAAAATAATCAGCCTTATCATATTGTAGTATTATTTTAGGACATTTTTTGCTTGAAAAACAATAAAAACCATTGTGAAATATTAGGACATTATGGCAATATGACATGATAAGAGACCTTGTGAATTGACCAAATATATGATAATCATTATTGCAATAAATACTTTATTGTAGTAAGCAAAAAATAAATCAGAATTTATCACCTACTACATTATAATGTTATTAAGGACTGCGTATTAGGGTGGGTCACCCGTGTATGAAGAAAATTTTTTTTAAAGTATTTTTATGGGCACGGTTACAAAAATGGGCCAAATTATAAATATTTTTATGTGACCAAGTTTGGCTGCAATCGGAAATTATTTTCTGCCTCCGGTTTCATGTTGAATTTTTAAAAAATGTAATTAAAAAAGGCAATAGAGCATGATATGCAAGTTTATTCCAGATATTTGTATTTATTTGTAAAAATAGAAATCAATTGTAATTACATATAACATATTAAATATTTAGAGAAAAAAAGTATTACAAAAATGTTTACAGAAGTGAAAGAAAGGATAATCAAAATAATAATGAAGTGTTCATATAGCGACAAAATTATTTTTGCTATAAAATGTTGGTATTGATTTTCTTGATTCTATATGAGCTTTGATGAATCTTTCTCTTGTTGTTTTGTTGCACAAAGTTGATGTTGCTTTACTCTGCTTTGACTGCTCTCTTTACCGCTTGAGTATGACAGGGGCTGAAATAGCTCAATTCCTCAGTTTTTTTTTTCCTTCTTCAATAAACAGAAGAAGATTTTTTTCATCTTCAGATTTTAATATAGGTGATTCAGTAATATTTTCATCCCATTTCAAAAGGTCATAGTATGACGTAGCATTAAAATTTATCGTTGGTATCTGAAACAGCCATAATTTATTTGACGATGTGAATCTACTTTTAAAAATTCGTCAAAATATGTCAACATTACAATTAATAAGTTTTCAGGATGTGCTAAATAACTGTTTCTTTGAATCACTGGGCCGACAAACCTTCAAAGTTGTTGGTAAATATCTGCTAAGTTTGATTAGTTCAAAAAGGTGTCGAGGCGCCCGTCTTTACAGCTGGGAAGAGTTTTTATAGAAAACCACACTGGAGCGTAAACCTTTACAATATATATTGCAAGAGTTATTAGGTTTCTTCTCAACTGAAGTATATAGATGAAGGTCTGCACTTATACCTTCAACGCAAGTTCGTGGGAATTGGTTGAAACTTCACTATTGGCCTTTTTTGAAGTTTTCAAGTTCTTTGCCAATTTCTCCTAAAAATGTTTGTGGTCTTGATGTTCCACCATCAATATGTTGAAACAGGTGTCTGAATGGCAGTTCATTCATAAGCAACATACAAATCTTTTTTATACAATTAAAAAATTTAGTGATACACCCTTATGCAAGAAAACTATTTTAATGGCAGTAATTGTAATTGTTCCGTTTCTTCACAATCTGACTGATCATATTCAAGTTCAGATGCACTGCTCAATATAAGTATCTGGCTACTTATAGCCATTTGTGTAACCGTTCTCTGGTATGTTATCAAAATTCGTTCTCTTGCAGGTATTTTTTTGTTTTTTAATGCAAGTGCATTTCAGAAAATCTTTGCACTTACATGCCGAAATATCAAAAATAGTCTTGCTTTCACAAACTTTTCTTTAAGAATTTTCGGGCGAGACTTTAGAAGATTTTTACATTTTAAATGATATGTTGGTATCATAACCTTCATTCGTCTAACAGATCTAACAGAAGGTATTGACGATTTTTCCCATATTTATATCAGTTTTCCAATAATGATGTCTTCTATTTCTTTATACTAGCATAACCCGGTGCACTTCGCTACCCCTACCCTAGTAAAATTAAAAAAATATGAATGGAAATACGAAAATAACACTTCACTTGATATTCGAAAATAACTAACTAATTTTGAATGGGAGATAACACTCGACTGCTCTGATCCCACCCATTATTAACCTTTTATGTAAATATCCAGCTTTACTTTAACTTTCCTTTATAAGAGAGGGGTCATTCCTACTACAGGAATAAATTCGTTTTTAGCTAACCTCCGTAGAATGGTAATAAAATGATTGATATAGAGTTTAAATTCTTTTAGAATTATAGGTCTCCAGATATTCGAAATTAAATATTTACTTTGTGCCACAACCACTAATGCAATTCCGTCCATTTTCAGCCAATCTGTGTAAAATGGTAAGAGAGCTTTGCGGACAAAGTTTGAAGAACCTTGCAATTATTACTTTATATGGGAGGTGACTCACCTCCTTTTCCGATCCCTCCCTTTTTGGTTGCCCAGATATTTGAAATCAGTATTTACACTGTATGGGAGGTGCTATGCCCACTAATCTAATTCCGTCTATATTCAGCTAAACTCCGCACAGTAATAAGAAATTAATTCACTAAAAGTTTAAACACTTTTACAAATATAGTTCTACATATATTCGAAATTAATTATATACTTTGGATAGGGTGTGCCACGCCCCCTATTCCAATCCCGAATAATTTCAGCGAAACTATGCAAAATTATAAAAGAGCCATTTAGACTAAGTTTGAAGAATCTTGCAATTATAGTTCACAAAATATTTAGAAATAACTATTTACTTTTTATGGTAAGCGACTTACTATTTTTTCCGACCCATCCCATTTTTGATTACAATTCAAGCAGTGATAAGTAATTGATTCCGTCACAATTAATTATACAATTACATATTTACCCTCATATGCATAAACAGTTTTTAAATTTGTCAAAGGTTTTAAAACAAATTTTGAATGGAAATTTTGTTTTATAAACCTTTGATAAATTTAAAAATTGTTTATGCATATGGGAGTTAGAAAATAAAAAAAAAAAAACACCTTCAAAACATATATTTTTGTGACTTTTAAATTAAAATTTAACCCCCATATGCATAAACAGTTTATAAATTTATCAAAGGTTTATGAAACAGATTTTGTATGGAAATTTTGTTTTATAAACCTTTGATAAATTTATAAACTGTTTATGCATATGGGGGTAAGACTTTAGTAATTTAAAGTTTAAATTGCTAAAGTCTTCTTCTTTGTTTTCTATAACAACTCTCATTTAAAACAGAGCGAAATCAATACTGTTTAATTGTTTCTCCTATTTATTTACAACAACAAATTTGACAAACACGATTTGCTTTGTTTACTTTTTTTTTCACATGTACACGTTTTTGCATATGTGTTAGTAACATCTTTAAACGCTTATAACTCCTAAAAAACTAAACCGATTTTAATAAATTCTGCACTTCTGTGAATCAATCCCTTTAAAATGGTATATTTCTTGCCCAAATTGAATGTATAATGTGAGCGTAAAAGGGGTCTAAAGAAATCGACTTGCCTATTAATATTATGATGTTGGGTCTTTTTTAGTTTCCCTCTCATATTTAATGCTAAGTATGGTCCACTCATAAAATTTCATAAGATCTGCATAGGTAGGCAATATATTATTTTTTAAATCACACAAAACACGAAAATAAGGGACACTTCCAACTATTCCACTTCTCAGATTATGAAAACCAAATAAATAATAGCAATTTCCCTAATCTATCGAAATATGTAGAAAACTTGATTTTTAGGGTATTTGTATAAAAAAAGTAATATGTAAATACGTGTTCTGCTGAAATATAACAGTAAGAATCCGGATTTGAATGATAAAAATTTATATTGGTATCGGTAGTTAATATTATTTCGCATAAAAATTTATTATTAATGTGATATAAAAAATTTACTCTTTCCAAAAATTCAATCGTGATCCGGAGGCAGTAAAACTTAAAATAATGCAATAAAATTTTAGATACATATTAGCTACACCATTTGGCACATTTTTATCTCTGAGCCTTTCAAAAAATTTAGAAAAAAATTTTTTGACCCACCCTACTGCATATGCCACTTTGTATACCCTTAATTGATATGTCATCCTTTTGTAATTTCTAGAACCCCTATAAACATACCACAACCGTAGCATGTTCGGAAGTGAGCCTTATATGATGACCAGATACGACACGGTGTTAAAATATTTCAAAGTGGCATCACACATTTACCATCATCGTAAGTAAGGAATAACAAGTCAATTTTTTTTATTAAGTCTTCTTTTTCGATAACATTTTATACATACGATGAGAACAATGTTATTCTTACAGCTATACATGTTTTACTGAATTTTTTTGAATCTTTCATTTAAGAAATTTACAATAAGTATTAAAATCTTAACCTAAACTAAAAGTAAAGTTGTTATTGCCGCTGCAATGTCCAACATAAGTGCTCGTTAAAATGATTATCATCCCGTGTTTCCAATCGCCTAGTCGTCTATGACCCTCAAATAACAGCAACTCCCTGGCAAAGGGATTTGGGTGATCCAATAGTTTTGAAAGGTAGTTTAAACTGGAGAGCTTGATCTCCCCGCGTATTATGGGGACATTGAGATTCCTATGGATATTACTATTGCGAATGTTCCATGTTTCTGTTAATGTCCTTAACAGTGCTGACATTTTCTTGACTGTCTTTACTCTACTCTCTGCTAAGCCATTCGACCTAGACAGATAGGGACTTGAAGTAATGTGTTCTATTTCCAATTTTTACAAAAATCTGAAAATTCCTTCGAATTGAAAGGGGGTCCATTATCGGAAATAAAAATCGCTTGTATTCCATGCCTGGCATAAATAGATTTGAGTTTAGTTATAACTTTTTTACTATCATATTCAGAACTTAAAATATCAATTTCTACGTATTTAGAATAATAATCTACTACTAACAAATACATAGTTTTGTTAAATTCAAAGAGATCACAACCTATTTTGTACCATGGTATTGTTGCAATTTCATGAGGTAACAGTTCCTCTTTTGAATTAGATTTTTGATATTTTTTACAAATTTCACAATTTAATACCATTACTTTTATATCATGATTTATATTTGGCCAGAAAATAGATTCTCTTGCCAAGTTTTGACAGCGTTGTATACCCATGTGTCTTTCATGCAAGTATGACAACATTTCCTTTCTAAGACTTTTAGGTATTAGAATTCGATTATTCATTAGTAAAATACCATTTAATTGTGATATTTCATTTCTTATAGGAAAATAAGGTAATAAAATTGGATTTACTTTTTTCTTATCAGTAGACCAGTAGACCAGTAGACCAGTAGACCATCCAGTTTTTATACATTCCCTTAAACTTTGAAAAACTTCATCCATTTCTGTGGCCTTTCTTACTTTCTCGACCGCAATGTCAGATAAACTATTTTGAGACATGATGAAGTTACAATGCAAATCAATTTCTTTATTCATATCTAATAGAGTATGTTCCTTAAGTGGAGCTCTCGAAAGAGTGTCGGCAATATAGAGATATTTTCTAGGCTTATAAATTATTTTTATGTTGTATGTTAATAGACGCAGCATAAATCTTTGCAAGCGAGCTGGAATCTTATAAAGTGGTCTTTCAAATAAAGTTACCAACGGCTTATCATCAGTTTCTACTATAACATGTAAACCATAAACATACTGAAAAGCTCTTTTTCAATTTGAGCATAATTAGACTGACATTCAGTCAAAGAGGCTGAAGCATATGCAATCGGATTATTGTCATGCATAATTGTGGCTCCAACAGCAAATTTTGACGAGTCCACAGACAGTTTTACCTGTTTCCTAGGATCAAAATATACTAAAACTGGCGAAGCAGTTATTTCTTTTTTCAAATTTAAAAATTCATTATTTTGTTCAGTATTCCACTGCCACAAAACATTTTTCTTTAGAAGTTCTCTTAAATTTTTAGTTTTAGCGGACAAATTTTGAATAAATGAACCTAAGTAGTTAACCATTCCTAAAAACCTCTGAAGATCGCCTATATTCGATGGTTCTGGTAACTCTGTGATTGCCTTGATTTTGTCAACATCTGGTTTAACACCATCACTATTAAAAATGTGTCCAATAAACTTTATTTCCGTTTTCAAAATTTTCGATTTTGACTTATTGAATTTCAAACCAACATTTTTGGCTCGTTCCAAAACCCTTTCTAATATTTCGTTATGTTTTTCCACGTTTTCGGCATGAATGAGAAAATCGTCCATATAGATGATTAACCCATCTATATCTCCGAATAATCTCACCATTTCCGAGTGAAATATTTCTGGGGCAGCGTTAATGCCGAATGGTAAACGCAAAAACCTATATCGACCCATAGGGGTATTAAAAGTACACAGCTTTGATGATGCTTCATCTAATGGAATCATCCAAAATCCTGAATTATCATCAAGGCTACTAAAAAATTTTGAGTCTGTTAATCGAGACCTACACTCATCAATATTAGGAAAACTGAACCTCGGTCTAACTATAACTTTATTCAAGTTCCTTGGATCAAGGCACAGACGTAGACTACCATTGGGCTTAGTTACCAAAACTATGGAATTTACCCATTCAGTAGGTTCATTTTCTTTCACAATAACTTTTAATTCTTCCATTCTAGTTAATTCCCTTTTTAAAGGCTCTAAAAGACCCAATGGGACTCGGCGAGGTGCTTCCACTATAGGTTCTCTATTTTCTATTATTTTTAAACTACATTCTTTTTTCAATTTACCAAGACCATTAAAAACTTCGTCGTACTTTTCAAAAACCTCTTCTATATTTATAGCATTAACCGTTTTGATTATATTTAATTTTATAGCTAAATCTAAACCAATTACGTTTCTACATTCCATATTCAATATGTAAAAAGTTGTTAAACAATTTGTTTCGTTACAATTAATATTTAAATCAACTTTTCCTATAACTGGAAGTTTTTCTCTACTAAAGGTTAGTATATTATTACAACTATTATTATTAATTTTGTTAATTTTCAAAATACTTAATGTTCTCTCCGATAGCAGATTGGCTTGCGCCCCGGTGTCAACCTGGAACATCACCATCTTCTTGTTAATTTCGGCTTCAACATTCCAATCACGAGGTGTAGCGCCTGTGATGTTTCTAACAGTACCAATAAAAAGATTTTCTTCCTCCTCATTATTTTCAACGGCCTTTACATATTTGTTGTTCTTTTTGTTGTTGTAGTGGTGGTGGTGATTTTTGCTAAAGCACATTTTAGCAAAGTGATTGATCTTGCCGCACAAATGGCACTTCATTCCTTCAGCTGGACATTTATTTTGATGTATTTGTCCACATTTTCCACATTTTTGTTGTTGTTGAAACTTGTTGTTAGATTTTTTGTATTTGGAAGATTTATTGTTGTATTTTTTTAATGCGCAAACATTTGCATTATTGTTGTTGGTATTAGATACTTGCTCTATCGCAGTAGCATTTTCTCTGGCAGCTTCCAAGCTCTGTGCAATTTGAAGAGCTTTTTCAAAGTTAATATTTCCATCGGTCAACAATTTTTCTTTTATTTTAAGATAATTTTGTGATAAGCCACAGATAAAAATATCTTTGACTAAGCCTTCTCGCAGTGACTCAAATTCGCATGTCATGCTCATATTTTGCAATTGTGTGGCATATTGCAATATGGTTTCTCCAAGCAACTGTTTTCTTGTGAAAAACATGTGGCGCTCCATGGCAGTGTTTTTCTTTGGAACAAAATAGGTGTCCAACTTGTCCCACAACGCACTGTACAATATAACGTCTATATCCACATTAAAAGAACTTACAATTTGCATGATTGATGGTCCTAAATGATGTAACAGCAACGCTACTTTGCGTGCGTCCGGCTGTGTATCCAGTGCTGATGCTCTCATAAATATCTTGAAATTCTGGCTCCAATTTTTCCACTCTATGCTTAAATTTGGAGCATTGATGTTCAGCGGCGATATTGATGTAACTATTGACATTTTTTCATTTATTTCTGCAGCTTTTTTATCTGCTTCATTTGTCATTATAAAAACACTGACTTATATATTTTTTTTTTTGGTTTAATTGATTTTTAATCAATATTAAACACGAGGGTTTCTAACCTTTAAAACCTGACACCATGTGTTAATTTCAATGTCTCTTTATTAATGATCCTTTATGTGTGTGTATCATATAATTGAAGTATGTATTTTCATGTACTAAACTTAATGTATAGTGTTGGAAAATGCTATAACACTTAAGCTATGTTTAGTTCATTTAATAACAGAGTTATAAATGATTGTAAACATTAACCCATTATCATAACAATACGCTGTTGGACAAAATAGAGTGCAAAAATACCTTTTTTATATATCATCAGAGAAAAAAGAATAAAATTCACATTTAATTCTAAAAAATAAATTGAATTCATTAATTTAGCTTACATAGTAATATAAAAAACAATAAAACTTATATATTAAAATTAAACTTTTTTATAAAATAACATTAATTAAACAACTCCTTGTACACGGTTGGACAAAACAAAGTGCAAAAGCTAAATATTGGATGATATCCGCAGAAATATGAAGAAATAATACAGTAATCAGTACTTAGTAGCTCCCCCCTTATTAAGTATGACCGCCCGAAGTCTTTTAGGTAAACTTGATGTCAAGTTTTTCAAAATTTGAACAGGAATCTCTCTCCATTCAGCTTGCATTTTTTCCCAAAATGTTTGAAGGTTAGTTCGAGATTCCATTGGAATTTTATCATCTAGTATGGTCCACAGGTGTTCTATGAGGTTTAGATCGGGGCTTTGAGCCGGCCATTCCAGTATTTCGATATCGTTTTCTTGAAAATAGTTCTTTGCGACCTTGCTCGTATGTTTGGGGTCATTATCCTGTTGAAAGATAAAGTCCCCTAAGCCCATTTCCATAGCACTACTGTTAAGATTTTCTTGCAAAATGTTAACATAATGCTCTCCAGTCATTTTTGTGTCTAACCCCAGAGGATGAAATGCAGCCCCACACCATAAGACTTCCTCCACCATGTTTTACAGTATGTTCAATATGTTTAGATTTAAGTTTTTGTGATGGTTCACACCATACTCTTTTAGCACGTTTTGCATTTTTTAGCTCATAATTCGACTCATCTGACCAAATCACTCGATTCCAAAAAGATTCTGGCATATTTACATACTTTCTAGCAAACGCTAAACGTTTTCTTATATTTGCGGCTCGTAGTAATGGCTTTTTCTTTGCATAGGAACTTTTCAGACCGCTCTGGTTGAGCCTTCTCCGTATAGTACGTGATGAAACATTTAAATTTAATTCTTCCTTGTTCTCTCTAGAAGAAGAAAATGTTTTTTTTTGGGCTAAGATTATTATACGATCATCATCTCGCTTTGATGTCTTGAGCTTTCTTCCAGACACTTTTTTTAAACTTTCATTTGATTTTCTAATCTTGTAGAGCTCGAATATTTTTCTTGCTCCTTTTTTTTTTTTTTTTTTTTCATCATTTATTTATTGTATCTTCATTATTTAATGAACTAACAATAAGTGGTTCAAATCTTATATCTAATATTATTATTTAATTAGTCCAGCCAGTGCCGGACGAAAAAATTTTGTGTTCATGGTTGTTTTGGTTAAATTGGCATTCTTCCTTCTAGATTAGGTCTGCTGTGTCCCTCCTTCTTAATCGAGTGTGGCCACGGTTATCTAATATGTTGCGGGCCAGCGGGTTTGGGTGAACTTCAAGTTTTTTTAAATATTTTTGTACGTTTTTCGAGATTTCAGTTTTTACAATGGGCACGTTTAGATCTTTGTGTATATTCGCGTTTTTGATATACCAGGGGGCAAATGTGATCATTCTAAGAAACTTGTTTTGGCGTCTTTGGATCTTTTCTACATTTGACGCTGAGGCCGTGCCCCATAACTGTATGCCATAACACCATATCGGTTTTATGATCATGTTATAAAGTAGAAGTTTACAATCTGAACTAAGCGTGGAGTTTCTGCCAATAAGCCAATTAATTTGAATTGATTTCAATTTCATTTGAGTCAACTTTGCATCTATATGACTTTTCCATGTAAGGCGACGATCGAGATGTATTCCGAGGTATTTCACTTCCGATTGTTGAATTATTGTTTGGTTATTGATATGAATAGGGGGGCATGATTCTCTACGCAATGTAAATGTAATGTGTGTACATTTTTGCTCGTTGACTTTAATTTTCCATTGTTTTAACCATTTTTCTAATTCAAATATGTGGTTTTGTAAGTGACGAGACGCTTCTTGAGGGTTTTCATGAATGCTTAGAATAGCAGTATCATCAGCAAATGTTGATGTATGAGTGCGATTGTTAGTTGGCATATCAGACGAATACATCAAATATAAAAAAGGTCCCAGGATACTGCCTTGGGGGACTCCAGCTTCAATGGGTTGTGCAGTACTTAAAAAGTTTCCCTCTTTAACCTTAAATGTTCGACCAGTTAAATAGCTTTCCAACAGCTTATGTGTGTTTGCCGGTAAATTTTGACTCAATTTGTATATTAATCCAGCATGCCATACCTTATCAAACGCTTGAGAGATGTCGATGAAGAGTGCAGAACAGTATTTCTTTTCTTCAAACGCTTTTCTCACCATATTTACAAGTCTATGGGTTTGTTCGATAGTACTGTGTTTTCTTCTAAATCCAAATTGATGATTCGGAATACAATTGTTTTCAGTTAACATCGGGTACAACTTGTTCATAAGTATCTTCTCAAATAGCTTTGATATATTAGACAATAGGCTGATAGGTCTGTATGATTCTACTTTTGTGTGATCTTTTCCCGGCTTGGGTATCATGGTAACCAGTGAAACCTTCCATTCTGGAGGATAATATTCAAGTCGTAATATAGCATTAAAAATAAAAAGAATTATTTTTATTGCTATCCGGGGTAGCTCCATAAGCATCTTGTTGCTGATCTTATCCATACCAGGCGCTTTCTTGGGATTTAAATCAGCAATAGCATTTTCGATCTCTCGAATCTCAAAACGTAGGGGTACGGCTGCTGCAAAATAGGGTGCAACAGGTGGCAACTCAATTGCTTCGTTTGATGTGTTCGGTGTAAATACTTTTTTTAAATGATTAACAAACAGATTCCCTTTTTCAGTATCATTTCTTGCCCAACCACCACTTGAATTTCGCAAGGGGGACTTATATATAACGGGTCTTTTAAGATTTTTTGTTGCTCGCCATAATGAGTAATCCGATTGCGGGGTTGCGTCCAGGCTTTCTAAATATTTATTCAATGATTCCATTTTTCGAAATACCAAGAGCTTTTTAAGTCTTTTTATACAATCTTTAAGCTTCGATTTTAGTTGGGGGGATCTGTGCAATTGCCACTCTCTTCGAAATCTTCTTTTTTCATTTAAGAGCCGTTCGACATCTGCAGAATTAATTCTATTATATCTGAATTGTCGGGGTGTTTGGGTAGCATGTTGAGCAGCCATTCTGAGATTTTTATCGAAATTGATAAGAGAGTGATCGATGTTTTCTGGTGTTCTTAGCGGTATGTTTTCCGAGCAATGTGTACTGAGGTATTTTTTATATTTGAGCCAATTTATTATTGTGCCTGCCATCGCTAAATTACCAGTCGGGGATACAATTTCTAGGGGGCTCAATAAAGTAATAATAGTGGGTGAGTGATCTGAAGATAGTTCCAGCGAGGATTCAATTTGAATCATTTCTCTAGGGATATTTTTCATCACGCTAAAATCAATAACATCCGGTATTTTTCGTGGGTCAGTAGGCCAGTAAGTAGGTTGGCCGCTCGAAAGCACATACAAACCCATTTTAGAAATTGAGTCGAACAAAACACGACCTTTAGGGGTAATCAGTCGTGATCCCCAGAATGTGTGCTTAGCATTATAATCGCCAGCAGCCAGGAAACGGGGGCCTAGTGATTTAAAAAATCTATTATATTGACTTTCTGTAATTGAGAATCTTGGGGGTGAGTATATCGATGAAATCACTAAGTTTCGATGAAAATCTTCAAGACAGATTGTAGTAGCTTGAAGATAATCTTAGCAAAAATCACACATTAAGTAGTGTTTTATTCGTGCTTTTATTAAAATTGCCGAGCCTCCGCATGCTCTACCTCTGGGATCTTTGGTGTCATATATTACATATCCATTTATTCGAAAGGAACTTCTGGACGTCAAATGAGTTTCAGAAACCAGCATTACATCAATTTGTTGGTTTCTTAAAAAATATTCGAGTTCGTTTTTGTGTTGACGTATGCCGTTTGCATTCCAAAAACATATTCTTAGGCAGTTCATGGTCTGTTAAGCACAGCCTGCAATAACATTGATTGCATCTTAAGCATTTCTTGCATCATGTTACTCATTGAGTTTGTAAAGTTATTTACCGATTGCACAAGAGTTTCTATTGTAGATTCTAGTCGGGTAAAATTGAAAATTGGCGTTTGCTCTCTTACCTCTGGGTTCATATTTTCGTTTTGGGGTTGACGGACTTGCGGCTGAGTTTGGTTGTTTCTAAGTACATTTGCATATGTTACTTTGTTGTCATATGTCTGTTGCAACGGGGGGTAGTTCAAATTGATGTTATTTAATGGCTGAGCGGGGAAAATCTTTGGTTTCTGGCTTTGTGATTTTTTAACAATTGAGTAGACAGGACAACCCCTGTAGTTTGCTGTGTGGTTACCTCCGCAATTGCTGAATTTTTTTATTTTAGGATCATCTTTAGATTTGTTACATTGGGATGTGTTATGCAACTCCCCGCAAATGACACATACTGGTGGCAATTTGCAATATGCCTTGGTGTGTCCATATTCTTGGCAATTCATACATTGAACGGGGCCAAATCGTTTGTGTGGTTCTTCTACCGTAATTTTACGATGCAATAAGTACTTCAAGTTATATATGGGATGTGTTTCATTTTTTTTCAGGTTTATGTCACCGGGTTCAAGTTCAACACGGAAGAGTGGTTGGGGTATTTTTTCGCGATTTCTAATATTTATCACATTTTTTGTCTTATAGCCTTTATCTTCTAAGCTTTGCTTTATTTCGAGTGGTTCAACATTACAGTCAATACCCTTTATTACAACTTGTAGACCCTTGCTTCCTTTCAGCTGATAAGTGTAAAAACTTTTCTTTTGAGTTTCAAAATATGTTACAACCTTTCTATAATCGTTTTCACTATTGACCTGTATTTTAGTTTCATGAATCGTGCCTTTCTTGATTGGGATTACGTAAAAGGAGTTCTCTCCTATTAATGAGATCAGGCTCTGAACCAGTGGATTCGAATTATTTTCTCTCAAGTAAATGGGGGGTGGTTTTGTAGAATGGATTTTATTTACTGGTTCATTAGTTTCACATTCCAGAATAGAAAATACAGTAATATACCGGTCCATTCCAACCTGTATTTGGGATTTATTTTCATTATTTAATGGTTGACTAATCTTGGGTACAGCGCCGCTTAATGGGTTAATTTTATTTGTAGTTAGTGTGGTGGATTTCGTATCTGAAGCTGATATAGCTAGCATACTTTCAGGCATAGATAAAATATTTTTATTTTCTGATTGAGTTGAATTTTCTTTTGTTTGACAATCATTAGTTGTTGTCAATGCGGGGGAACAAGAACGAGCGCGGTTAACAGGTTTGGCTGTTAAAAACAAGTTGTCATCTATTCTTCTGTTTGTTTTGTTTATATTTTTTTCGTCTACATTAACTGTAACCTATGCATTTCTGCCGTTTACACTTAACCTTCGCTCACTGTTTTCGTTGAAGAGACTCATTTAAGAGTATTTGTAATTACTTTCGTTAACACTCTTGATCTTTATTTAATAGTCAATGCACAAAAAAGGTTCAAAAAAAGAAAAAAAAAATATAAAGAATTTTTTTACTTATTTGTCTTTTAGTTGTTGTTTTGATTTTTTTATTTAATAATATTATTTAAAAAAAAGCGTCCTTTCGCGTAAATAATAAACAGGTGATATTTATATTTATTTTCCGATAGATACATTAAAATAACGAGTTAACTCGGAGTAAAAATAAACACGTCCGAACTGAACTAGAACTGAACAGAACCGCTCTTCTTGCTCCTGATATGGATATTTTATATTTTTTGGACAAATCTTTGTATTTCATTCCATCTTTCCTGTCTTTTACTAACAGATCCTTAACAGTTTTCGAAATTGGCTTCATTTTGATGTCCTAGGAGATGTCTGAGGAAATGTTATTTTTTTGGCAATTTAGATTGTTTGTAATATACAAATTGTATCTTATTTTGTACTAACATAATCTTTACAATTCTTTACCTATAATGTTTTATAAAATATTTGAAGAAACATACAGAATTATATTTACAAAAAAAAAAAACACTTTATTTTGTACAACGCAAACTGAATTATTTTGTCCGCAGAACAGCAATAAATCATTGAACTTGATTTTTGTTTTTTGAAAAATAAACACAACATCTACCGTTATAACGGTACAAAGAATAAATACATTTTCGTATTTTTAAAAGTATGATTTTAAATGACCTGTTTGTCTTACACTTTTGCACTGTATTTTGTCCAACAGTGTATCCCTAATGTACATATCTTATAAACATTGAAATCAAACTAAATTTTACACAGATCAGTCATATTCAAGCTAAAATCATTTTGCTAGATTTTGTGTATCGGTCCATATTTGACCATAGCCCCCATATAAGGCCCGCTTTCGAAAATCACTTAAAAACTCATAAATCTTTTATAAATACATCGATCAGATTGAAATTCGACACAACTGATCCTCATATACGTATGTAAGAACTGCAGGAAAGAAGATGAGACGATCACCGAGATTTGCTAGACAGGGACGGTAGATTACAGTTGAGGGTTGACCTAAGACGAATAAGGACAGGACGGAATGGGTATATAAGACTGACTTTATCGGTCTAGAGATAGAGTCAAGTGGAGTAGATGTCCCAAATCGCCAATAATTTTAGATTTCTTTAATTTTAACGGCCGTATTCATAAAAATTTTAAAAAACATTTTAAGACATTTTTAAGCTAAATTCATTAAAATTATATTCATAAATGCATTTTAGCTTAAAATACCTATTTCAAATGTTGTTTTAAATAAATGAATTTTAAAATTGCTTCCACCCTATTTTAAGGTATTCTTTTTACATTTTATATTAAAAAAAAGGAATTTTAAAGATAAATGTTTATAAATTTTAACTTTTAACTCCGCTGTTGAATAATTACCAATTTTTTTTCCAAAGTTGTTTTTAATATTTTTTTTTAATTTAAAATTTTTTTTTTTAAATTTGAAAAAAAAAATTTAATTTTTTTTAATTTTAATTTTATTTCATTTATTTGTAATACAAAGCCTAAAAAGGCCAAAATAATTATATTACATAGCAAATATGGCCTGATAACATACAATATAAAATCTATAAATACCATAATATGTATACAAAAATCCATAACTATCATATACAACAATGTATAAAAATAAATTCATTCAAGTATTTTCATAAATTACATACATATGTAAATTATTTAGATTTTTTTTTTCTTTTTCATTTATAATATTTAATTTTATTTATTATTTTTATTATTTGGTTTTTTAAATTTTTTTTTTTTTGTGAAAAAAAATATTTTTTCCGATTTTGTCCCACATACTATAGTCTTATATACGTCGTTGCAAATGTCTTTGAAATATCATTAGATATTTATATTGTCTATATTAATGACTTAGTAATACAGATATAGGTAAAAAATAGGTAAAAATCGAGGTTGTCCTGGATTTTTCCTCATATCTCAGCCATTTGTGGACCGATTTTGCTGATTTTAAATAGGAAATTTCTCGAAAGCTGGTCTGACACAATTATTGAAGATTTGGATCCAGAAGATATCTGGGGTATTCAGAAAATTGATTTCAACAGACAGACACAGACAGACAGACTTCACCTTCGTGAGGGTATAAAAATTATCTTTGAAGTATGTCCGCAGTTATTACTAAAATAAAATATAGTGTATTTCAAAATAATTGAAAATATTTAATGAAAAACTTTATTGGGTTTGGTGCGTGAACTTTTTTAACAACCGCGAAAAAATAACACCGAGGTTTTACATATTTTTTAATGCTCTATTCGACTATGTTATGCGTATTTGCAAAAAATGTAAATATTTATACCCCTAATGTACATATTTATGTAATTTGTTTTTCAGAAATGGTCCTTATATGGGAGCTTTGACCATTTATGAGCCCAAATTTGGTACCCTATTTTTTGTGTATCTGAAGGTTATTAATGTCCAATTTGCAATTATTTTAGATTTATTAATATTTAAATGATTTTAGGAATTTAACCTTATATAGGGGCTATGGTCCTTATATGGGAGCTATGACCATTTATGAGCCCAAATTTGATACATTTTTTGTGTATCTGAAGGTTATTAATGTCCAATTTGCGATTATTTTAGGAGATTTATTAGTACTAGGATCGCCCGGTGGCCGAAATTCGACCACTTTTAAACGCTTTTTACCACTTATATGGAAAGAATTTTAAAAAAAATGATGTTCTGCAAATCTAGAGAAAATAACCTTTTAAACCATAATATACAGTGGTGGCCACCAATTTAAGACAAATACTTTAATTTTTTTCATCAACTGAATTTTAAGTGCGATAGAGCCAAAATAAAAGTACCTCTAAGGGTATGAAATTTATTATTAATGTTTCTAGTTTCTAAAAAATGTTTTGAAAACTCGGTAAAACATATATGGACAAAGATATGTGGAAATAAGTTGACCCACCTCAGCGAACATCCGCTGTTAATAACATGATATGACCGAAACTAATGGAACTAAAAATATGAAATTTGGTCCGAATATTTTATAATAATAAAATTATAATGATATAAATGTGAGAAAATATCTTTATTTAAAAAAAAATTTTTTGGTCAAGTTGTAGAAAAATTGTATGTGTTCATGGTGAACATGTATGAATTGACACAGTCGAATAAAACACACTTGTGTGTTAAAACAGTCCTCATGCATACATATTTGTGGAAATATTTGAAAAAATAATTGACAATCACGTGAAATTTAGCAAACAATTTTTGTCTTAAATTCCTGGCCACCACTGTATGTTTCATCAATATTGGTATACAATAACATACTTAAAAGTGTACCACAAAAAAACGTGTGGCCTATTTATATATAAGAATAAGATTTAAATGATTTTAGGAATTTAACCTTATATGGGGGCTATGGTCTAATATGGGTCAATTCAACGAAAATATGGTTTTGTGATTTATTTTTACATACAAATTATTTTTGCTTAATTATATATGGATATTGCTATTGGATTTATATACCATAGCGCCTTATTTCGGGAAGAAATGTATATGGGGTCTAAGATAAATCATGGACAGAGTCTTACATTTTCTATTAAATTTTTTCGATTATCTTATAAAATAGTCAAAACTTTATGGACTTATCTGTAATTATTTAAAGAAAATATCAAAAGATTTTTGAAAAATTTCAACTGTTTGGCGGGTTGTCTTACAAATTGTTCCATACCTCTGGTTAAAAATGATAAAATTGTTTGGGTAATCCTGAAAAGTTTTGTAGTGTATTTTGGAGAGACATGGCTCAATCAAGTTAGAATTTCATAAGGATCAATAATATATGTATGTTTGTATTTACTTTGTTGGGTCTCAGATGAATATTTATCAATGTTAAATACGGAATGAAAAACTTATAAAAAAAAACTTCATACAAATTAATAGTAAACGATTTATTAATAATAAACAAATATATACAAACTTGTAAAGCCATATTGAATTTAATCAAATATTACAAGGGGCAGTATAAAAAAACAGAGAATTAATTATAAACATATTGTGCATATTCATTCCCAATGATGAAACCTTTTCTTTAAATTTTTTGAGAATTAAAGCAATATACTGCAATTAGATTTTGTTATGTACATACAAATACATACGTATGTACTACATATATTTTAATTTTTACAGACTACCTTATTGACAGTCAGCGAAAGAACGTACACCATAGTCATAGTCCATTTACATTTTATTGGTTTAAATTCCTTTACAAAGCTACTACACTGTATGTTGTACGTACCTTTAAAACAACAAAATTTACATTGGCCATCATCAGTTTTTTGCTATCAGGAACGTTTGCCGTTTCTGTGCGTACGTAAAATAATTTAGTCCCAAGTGTAAATTGTAATTACAGATTTGAATTTTTCTTAAAAACACAAGAAAAATTAAAACTTTTTATGCATTTTATCTGTGTAACCACTGTGCCACTACCAACAAATTCTACAAACTTTTCAAACTGAAATATTAAGACTTTTACACTTCATTCTAACGAAACATTAAACATTTTAAATTACTTTGGAAAAAAATCTTTTGAATATTATCAAACTATTTCCCAAGAATTTTATGTAGATTTTTTTTCTACTAAACAACAAAAAGTTATGTTTTTAGGGTAATTAATATTGCCAGACTCACCATTCATTGTTCATACCAGAGATGCCAGACGGTACAAAAAAATAAATATGCCAGACTAATGACTTGGCTAGTCAACAATTTTCGTAACGTAACTTTACGCCTGGACAAGTACACACAAACAAATTCATAGGTAATATTGCCTATAATTACGACCATTTTCACAATGTACTATTATAAGTTAACTTGAACTTTAACCGCAAGTTAGGCTAATCTGAATTTCACAATGTACGATTAATTCTTAACTGACACTATTTAATAACAAAGTTGCTGTTAAATATAACCAAACAAATTTCGCCGGTTAGCATCTTAATTGTAAGAAATATAATAAAAGAACATGGACGCATCTTCATAAATCATAACTAAAGTCGGAACTAGTAAAACAGAAACTAAAAAATAGTTCATAGATAGTTGTAGCTCTTATTCACAATTCATAACTAGCTTAGTCCACTTTTACAATGCAGAAATTGAAAGGCTGACAGACAAAGTTTGTTGGCGAGGGGTTGAAGAGGTAGAGTGTGTATTACACAGGTTTTGGTTAGTTCAAAAGAGAATGAAAATAATGTCTGCCTTTCAATTTCTGCATTGTTAAAGGGGTCTTAGTTAGACCCCTTTCACATTAGGCAATTTGACCCCTTTCACTCTAGGCAAGTAGCGTAAGTCTCTTGTGTTTGTATATACCAGAGGTAATGTCGGGTTGAGGAGAAGAAAATTTAGCATGGTGTTTTGTTGTTGGCCAAGAGACTTGCGCAACTAAATTGCCTAGTGTGAAAGGGGTCTTACTGCTTTGCATGTAGAGTAAACAAAATGTCGATAATATTTTGATCGATATATATTGTAATTAATTAAAATGCTTATAAAGCTATTGAAAAATTATTTTTGTTCTCTAAAAAGTACATACAAAATTTATAGTTATAGTTTGTATGTAAATCAATTAAAATAAGGGCATGTAAAATTAAATTTTTCAATAGAATGTTGTTGACAAAAAAAACAGATCTCTAGATTATTTTATTTTTGTATAGATGTATTAAAATGAAATCAATCAGCTGTTTTTTTGAATGCATTAGTTAGTTGGCATTCAGTTACAACTTTACCCATGATTAAGTGCTAACAAATTGTGCTGAAAGTAAAGCTACAGCTACGTATACACGGTTGTCATATTCTTACAATATTGTCAGAAAATGTTCAATAAATGGTTATCACCCTTATGTTTCAACATAAGTTCTCATGGTTGTGTTAACCATTTTATGAGCATGTTATGACAATATTGTAAGAATATGACAACCGTGTATACGTAGCTTACACTGCAGCCACACGATCAAGTTTTTCTTGATAGTCTTTTACATATACTGTTTGTCAAAATTTATAAAAATTGAAAGCGGTGACGTAGGCAGCACGCAACTTGAAAACAATTTTAGTACAAATTGGACATAAAAATGTAATCAGCTGTTTTCTTGAATGAAAAATTGAACACCAACTTGAATGTGAAATTGAATGCAAGTTCGTTTCAATTCTTAAAAGTGTGAGTGTATTAGTAAAAAAGTGTGAGTGTATTAAAACTTGAAAGGCAAAACTTGATCGTGTAACCCCCAAGTTACGTATACACGGTTGTCATATTCTTACAAAATTGTCAGAAAATGTTCAATAAATGGTTAACACCCATATGTTTCAACATAAGTTCTCATGGTTGGGTTAACCATTTTATGAGCATGTTCTGACAATATTGTAAGAATATGACAACCGTGTATACGTAGCTCAACCAACTGTGACTAACTTAAATTTTACTTAAAAAAGCTAACACTTGGTGATCGTTTATGATTATGCGCCAATAGTTTTAAAATAATAATTATATTTTTAACTTATTATTATTATTTTTATAAAAATTGCATATTAGTGGTCGTGAAGATTTTTTCTTTATGTAAAAAACTTTTGTGGACTATTGAGAACATTTCAAAAAAAATTACCCAAATCGGTCTTGGCGTTCAGCGATTTTAGATATATTGAAAAAAGTGGGAGTGGTAAATTTTTCTTTCAGTAAAATCATAAAGCATTTAAATAAAAAAATTGACAAATCGGTGGAGCCGTTTTCCGATCAAAAGAAGTGGGCTTAAAAGTGGGCATGGTCAATTTTTATTTCAGTAAAAACATAAATTGGACTACTACGAACATTTAACATAAAAATTAGCCATATATTAGCCGTTCTCAACTAATGCAATTACCAACGAACGACATATGATTTTTATTTATATAGATGACCCAGTATTTTTCAATTGAATTACTACTACTTTTTAACAGATTATATAAAAATGGTGTTTAAAATGGGAGCCAAATCCTGTTTATTTTCTGAAAAATAGTTTTGGAACTATTGACCATTTTGGCACGTTTTAGCATTATATATAAAGAAATACCATCACTGATGATGATGCTAAATGGTTGATTGGCAACCAAGGAGAATTCATAATAGGTGATGGCAGTTCTACAAAAACAACAATTGGTCTTAACAAATGTCAAAACAGAAATAAAAAATTAAACAAATAAATATTAAAACTTAATATAGTGTAAATAATTGAATAGTATGGGATTTAGTTATTTATATAAAAAATTAATATTTTGTTAATAAGCTTAGAATATGTAGATATTTAAATATAAAACAAGCTTTGACAATTGTTAGAACCAGAAAGCGAAAAAAGTTATCAGCTGTTTGACTGACTTCACCTTGTATAAATTCGACTGGACTGGCAACTTAGATTTGAATATAAAAATGTGGCAGCATTTGTTAGTTATTTTATAATTCTGCTACAATTTGTTATTCGGCCGCTTTATATATTAAATATTTCCTGTGTTTTTAAATTACATAAATGCGGGAAAATAAAACTCTAAGAAAATAACGAAAAAGCTCACGATGCAGAGATTACGACATATATCTGGGCAATTTAAAAACCAATTAATTAATCAAATTCCGAAAAATCTTAGTCAAGGTCATGAACAAACTATCGCAGTAAATTTTACACATGGAAGCCGCTCAATAAGTAGCATCAACTACAACAATATGGGTAAAAGCAAACCAACAACTGCAGAGGATTTTGAGTTGCTCTATGCTTTGACCAGAGAGAAGTTCCTATGTAGATATCCCAATGAAATATATGCCAGACCAGGAATGGAAAATTAAATTTTTG